>NC_141535.1:171147500-171322500 GCF_021556685.1 Rattus norvegicus
ATAATACATAATACATAATACATACATACATACATACATACATACATACATACGTATCAGAACAAAGTAAAGGTTAAGTGACTGGGGTGCACCTTAGTGACAAGGTTAAGGGGGAGAGAGCAAGAGAGATTGGAAATTGTCTTCTCTCATAGAGAAGAACTGCAAAAGGACAGGAAAGGTCAGTTAAGATGTCAAAGCAGGATGAAAGGAATTGTCCACACTGGAACCCTAGGTGACAAGTAAGACCCTATCAAAAGATGAACTTTTTTTCAGCTTTCTGAAGGTGAGCAGAGCTTTGTGAAAAGCAGCTCCCTTTGCAGAGGGCTTGGAGCTGAGGGATCTCCTCCAGACTCAATGGAAACTTCCCTCAAGATCCAGTTGCTTCTGCCAACAACTGGACCCCTCAGCTGCTGAGAAGTCACTAGGAGTCTTGTGGTTTTCCAGCGCCCAGGATCTGCCTTTAACTGACTGGCTTGTTCTTCAGCAACATGCTCTACTGCTGTTCCTAGGCAATTAAGAATACATTCTGAAAATCAAAAGGACTTGGTATATAGCTCAGTGGTAGAGTACAGGCTGGGGCTCCATCCTCAGCATGGTACAAATTACCACCAACAAAGACCCTTCCACATGCACTGTCCCTAGCCAGGCAGTATCTGTGATTTCTATCATTCTTTTTAAAGCTAAAATAACATTATTCATTCCTTAGCAATTCTTAAACTTTTCAGATCCTATCAAATACTACTGTGCTCCAAAAAGGCTTCCCAGCAAGCCTTCACTCAAGTAAGGGCTGGACTTGCTCTGATTTGCTCCCTCTCATCACAAATCTCCCAAAGCAATCTTTGTTTCGTGGCAAAGCAGATTGCTGCTGATATCTGAGAATACCCAGGGGAAAGGAGGGATGGGGAGGAGAGAAGGAGGAGTTTTCAAATAGTGCTTTCCTGGCTCACAACCAAATACAATTACAGAGCGTCCACAGAAGATGAAGTCAAGATATCACAAACAAAATCGTCACCAAGGCCAATTACACTGACAGCTTCCTCAAATGGAGTGTGAGGTAACAGGAAAGTCACTCTGGAGCCCTCAGAGCCCAGACTCAGCCCTGTCCTGGTCAGGCCCCACCTCAGGCAGCCTTGGCGGTGATCTCTAGTGATCCATGGTGGTACCGATCATGCTTTCTCATAAAGCAGACTGTTTTATGGTCAAGACTATTTCTCGAGTTTCAAGCTGTTACAGCAGTAGCTGCTCTAGGACATCAAGGCAGAAGCACATGCTTTTGTTGAACTGATAAAGGCACTTGACTGACTTCAAGTCCATCTATCATTAAAAGTTGGCATCAGGCAAATCGACAGAAAGAACTCCAAATGATTTGTGATGATGTGTCATAATTCTATGCAGTAAATCTGCTTCACAGAACACGGAATGAAAAGAGATGGTAAAGAGAGCTCACAGCGGGGGAACCCTGACCGACAGCAAGACCAAGCCGGAATCAAAGGAAAAAGTGACACTGGCATATCCCCTCCCCAGATGTGACAGGGTAGCAAGACAGCTTGTCTTTGTGGCCTTCCTCCTGACACCACAGGCAACTCAACCATGAGAAAAATTACCAAAGTGAAATTCAAGGACATTATACAAAATACATTATACAAAATACCTAACCCCCTCGAAAGGTCATCAAAACTGAAGAAGCCCTGACAAACTGAGAACTAACTATGCCCAAGAAGACATGGCAACTAAAACTTCACATGGGATCCTGGGACCTAAAGCCCAGGAGCCTAAGATCATATTCAAAAGCACAGGGGTGGGAGTGGGAGGTTAGCAGGTAAGGAACCTTAGAATTTGTTGGATTAAAACAGAGTATAATTATCCATGCACCAAAGTAAGTGGCTGAATTCCCACCGAGAACTCAGGCAGGCTGAGGAATCTCAGCCCTGCAAAGGATCTCAGGGAAACACTAACAACATCCAAACAAAGTCCAGATCTTGGGTCACAGTAGGAGACCAGTGTTGGCTTCATGGTGATGGCACCAGAGTACTAGAAAATGTTAGCAATGACAACAGGGCATCCTGGGTGACAATTCAGCAAGCCCTCTCTCTGTATCTCTGTGCCTTTCTTATAAAATCTTCATCTATTCTACAGCAAATCTCGGTGTATCTGGAGTTTCTGGCTTTGGTTACATAAGTAGTCCTATGTAGTTCTGGAGGGCCTCACACTTCGTATGTCGCCAAGGATGCCCTTGAACCCCTGATCCTCCTGTTTCTACCTCCAAGTGCTCGTGTTATGGGCAAATGTTACCATGTCCAATTCAAACATTTATTTTTAAAGTCATGAGATAGTAAACTGGTGTGAGGAAGTTTTAAAAATCAACTCAACAATCAGTAGCTCGTCAACGAGCAGTCCATACATGGGTCGGTGACTAATATACCCATCACATAACACTGCACTGAGGTAATTCTTAAAACTCCAGAATCTGCATCCCTAGAAATGGACACAAAGAAGTCTCTCTAGGAGGAGCCTTCCACCAATGTCATAACATAATCTTCACATACCAGGAACAATCTCAACCCTAAAAGCTAAACAAACCAAAGATAAAAGAAAACAAAGTCAGAAACCAGGTTAAAACCAAAACGGCTGAAGACAAAATAACAGCAAAACCCTGGGATGACGGCCACCAGCAGCATGAAGTACACAGTCAAGCTGACCCAACAGCAAACCATGGCTACTGAGGCTGAAGGCTTACACGGAAGGGGAAGGTGTTTCTGAGGGAACAGAGAGGTTCTAATCTGTGATGTTTAGACAACTGGGCAACAGGCTAAAACTCGAGGAAACAGTATGGTACGTGAATTGTCACCACCATTTTTTCTGGGTTTGTTTTTACTTTGTTTTGTTTTGTTTTGTTTTCCCTCGGAGCTGGGGACCGAACCCAGTGCCTTGCGCTTGCTGGGCAAGCACTCTTACCACTGAGCTAAATCCCCAACCCCTGCTTTGTTTTAAGACAGAGTCCTCTCTATAGGTAGCCCTGGCTGGCCTTGAACTCACAGAGACTGCCTTGCCTCTGGCTCCCAAATGCTAGAAGACAGCAAACATTTTTTTTTTAAATGAAATAAATGAAATAGAAAACGGATTTGCATCTGTATTCTAGAATATCTCAATGTGGAAAAAAGAGAAAAAGAAAAAAGAAAATGGAGCAAAATGCAAGCAATAACGGTGAAACTATTTACTGAAACTTTAATGCACTCTTTATAAGCAAATATACAGACTGCATACACATTATGCATGCACATACTGATAAACACGTGCATGTGCAACTACTGCCTTAAGCTGACAGAAAAATGACAAAGGGGCTTGGAAAATGACTCAACAGGCAAAAGCTTCACTTTTCTTTACAACAACCAGAGCTCCATCCCCAGGCCCCACACGGTGGTGGGAGGGACCCAGTCTCCCACATTGTCCTCTAGTCTCTATGTACATACCATGGTGCACGGGCACATGCCGTCTGTCTGTCTGTCTGTCTGTCTCATGCACCCAGTAAGAGAATTAATAAAGGAATTGAAAAAGGAAAACTGACAGAAAGAAACTGCCTAAACTGTGTGTGACAATGCGCATGTCTGGCCCCAGCACTCAGAGCGGAGAGACTTCTGAAGAACAAGGTTCTTGTTCTGAAGAACAAGAACAGAGCAAGTTCTAGACTGCCCAGGCTAAAAGAGATCCTGTCTCCAAATGTAGGGGGAAAAAACTATTTCTAATTAAGAAAAAGGTAGTGTGTGTAATGCACAAGGATCATGGTTTGATCTCCAGCAATACACCAAACTAAATTATAAATAAAAATTCAAAACAAAGCAAAATGGCAGGGAAAAGTTTTGAGACGGGTTTTTCTATGTAGCCCTAGCTGTCCTGGAAATAGCTCTGTAGACCAGGCTGGCCTCAAACTCAAGAGACCCTCCTGCCTCTATCTCCCTAGTGCTGGGATTAAAGGTGTGAACCACCACCAGCAGGCTACTAATTCGGCATACTAATTACTGACGGTCACACCACACCCAAGGCAATGCAGGTGTGTTTAGTGTGTTATGTTCAGCACTGGGCACAGAGTGTGACCTCAACAGATATTTCTGAATAAGAGGGAAGGCCTAAGTACACCATGGGAAAAGCAAGGCTGGAGTGCAGTAAACAAGGAAGAACTGCAAACAGTTTCCTGCCGCATTTTAAAGCAAAATCAGATTAACAACTAAAGAATGTAGACTACACAGAAGTCAAATAGGTCAAAGAGAAAGGAACATTAAAGACTATATTAAGCACATATACAGACACACATGGAGACTTCAGATGTCTGGCCTGGCTGGCAATGACCTGCTCTTGCTCTCCTTACCTCTGTTCTTGGGAAGGCTCCTCCATGTCTTCTTCAGAATCTCCCTGTAGGGAAATAGCATCCATTAGTAGCCGTTTCAAAGAAACAGTATCACCAAACGTGGGGTGTGACTGCTGTGAAAGCCCACAAGTGACTGGCACAGCGGTCAACAGAGCTTTACGACGCTGCTGTACTGGGGCCTGCCGAGATGGCTCAGTGGTTAAAGGTGCTCACTGCTCTTCCTGAAGGCCCAAGTTTGCTTCCCAGCACCCACATCAGGCAACTCACAAGCACCTCTAACTCCACCTCCTGGGGATCAAATGCCCACTCCTGGCCTCTGTGGGCACCACACAGACATGTACCTACTCACTTATAGACACATGGACACAAATAAAAATAAAATCCTGTGTTTAAAAAGGATGTTAAAATGGCAATATAAATCCATAAACTAAGAAGTGGTCTCTTAAGACACTCAGGTTAATAACCTAATAGTTTAAAAACAGCCTAAACATAATTTCAAAACAACCTAGGTATCATATCAAGAGACTTTTTAACATTTTAAATTTAATAAGATAGGGTTGGGTACTATAAAATTTAAGTGCAGAGAGCATACTGTTTAGCTGAACATAGTGGTAAGTGTACCCCTTTAGTCACAGTACGAGAGGCATAAGTTGGTGTAGTTTAAGGCCAGAATGGTATGCAGAGTGAATTTGAGGCCAGCAAGACTGAGGCCATAGTAAGACCCTGTGTCCAGATATAAGTAAATAAATAGTAATTTAACTAAAAAAAAGAGACGACATTGGCTAGCCTAGAATGTGTTATACTTTGACATCATAAAAGGCAGCTGATTTTGTAAATTAAGTAAACAGCATCTTCAAAAGCTCTTCCACGTTTGTCAGGAGGAAAAGGCAACTGAAACATCAGCAGGGTGGACACAGAACAAACAAGTGCAGCTAAGCACCTACAGTGCTCAGACAGGGCAATACCCCACAGTGGCATTTCCCTTCCTTCAAGTTTCCAGGCTCCTGACTCCACCTTGTCATTCCTGGCCCCTCTGCTCCTGGTGCAGCTGACCCTCTGGCCTCTCCTCCAGGTTCTTCCTGGGGCCCTCCGCACTACAACTTCAGCATGTTGTGGTCTAGAGAGATGGCTCTTCCAGAGGTCCTGGGGTTTAGTTCGCAGCACCCCCATCAAGCAGCTCATAACCATCTTTAACATCTGGTTTCCCCATGCATCAGGCAACCATATACATACATAAATAAAAGTAAGTAACCCTTGTAAAACAAACACTTCAGCACGTTAACCCACACCGAAACTACAAGGCCACAACTGTTCCTGCCACCCCATCTCTCAACCACAATGCAGACATTCCACCAATGCCCTTCCTTCTCCAAGGGCAAGTCTCAAGCCTCAAAGGCAAGCTTTGCTCTGCACTACACCAAGTCTACCAACCACAGGCATGGCACATTGCTTACAACTTGGTCTTCCAAATGCCAGACCCTACACTCAAGCTCCCCTCCCCAGTGAACACAGCTGACAGAAGTGCCTGAAGAGAAAGAAGCTTCTGATCTCTTTCAAGCCAGCCTCACTTTTGCTGAGGGCACCATCACAATGATTGACTGACCCCTAGGTAAGCCCTCCAACAGGAAATTCAGATCTGTTCACTCCCCTCCATTCTGCCCACTGGTCCACCAGCTACGCCCTGAGCCTGCACTGCCGTAACATACAGGGCTTTCTGCAGTGCTATGCTACACCATCCCAAGCATCAGTGCAATACAATCTTCCTCCCTGTCACTCCTTACCCCCCCCAGTGTGTGCTGCGTTTCAACTCCCCTCCCTGCTGGTACTCTACATGGAGCTTGAGGGTGACCCAAAGAGGGTGCAGAGTTTCCAGACCAGACTGGACTAACAGTGGGACCCTGTCTCACAAAACAGAAAAATGCTCCAAGGGTTCCATAGTGTTCATGAGATATACTCCAAACACTTTCAGGAAGGCCCACCCAGCACAGCACAGCCCCGACACACACGGGTACCCTCCCTCTAGACCAGCAGGCTCTGGTTCCCATTTAAAAGGTCACAGTAGAAACTCAACTACAGTCTACCACGTAATGCTCTGGGTAGGGCCCTCTTGGCCTTAGCCCTTAAGCGATCCCTCTGGGAGACACAGGCCTCTCCTCCACATTCTTGGTTTAAGCAACTTAAAGGCTGTCCCAGGCATTACCAGCTTCATCTGCTTATCAAAAGCAAACTCTCAAAGAACAAGACCAAATCCTCTCCATTCCCCCTACCCGCCCCATGTCCCAAGGCCCTTGCACTGGCTATTACAATCCCACCTGCTTTCAAGGGCAGGTACAAGGATCTTTTCAAAGCAGCGTACAGGGACCTTTTCACTCAGAGGCAGGGTCCACTCAGGGTCCCCTCCCGCAGGTGACTTGGTTTACTGCAACACCATCTGCACCTGGAACAGCTTGGCCAACAGGCTTAGTGCAACCCAGCTGTCTCCCAGGTTCTAATGGCTCTCAGGCTTCCTGAAACCTTCTAAGCAACTTGCTCTGGATCAAAATAGAGCATGAAGCTGCATCCTTCTAACATAGACTCTTTATCACCACCACAGACCTTGTCAGATGGTACTGAAACATAATATCACAGCCAAAAGTGCCAGCCCTGGAGCTAAACACACCCCAGGTTCAAGTCCACCCTGCTACTTTCTTACTGTAGCAGGCAACTTATTTACTTGCAGTGCACCTCGTTTTCTTCAATTATAAAACCAGGCAAAACACTTCACACTCTATAGGGCATGGATATGAGCAAAGACCACACAGCACTTCTATGACACTGACAGTTCTCAACCATGTTAGTCATTATTTTTCAATATTGACAAAAAGAGATTAAGTCAAAAATAAACCTCTGTGACAGGAAGCTTTCCAAATACTAGTTAATGATTCACCGGCCAGAGGTGCACGTATTACATAAGACTGCACCTGGGATTAAAAACAAACAAACAAACAAGCACATGTTCACTGCACCCCTCTGGTTTAACTTTCTGCCACTTTCTATCATCCATACTCACACTTAAGAGTTGAGGAAGTCAACAAGACGTGGTATCTTTAAAAACAAAGTTTTCTTCTTCATCCCTAAGTTGGGACCGTTCAACTGCTATGCCTGTGCTTGGTGTCTGCTCAATGTCTATTCAGGCGTCGGAGCCCCAAGCTGGGCTGGCCCACCCATCCCACCAAGGCCCTGTGCCAGGTCCACATCTCCATCTCCACTCTTGGGCAGCCATGATGAGCCCAAGCAGACTGGAACTGCCCCAAATGTGGTTCTCACAATGACAGGACAGCCAGCACTTTGGCATTCCAACTGCCATCTTTAGGACTTGAGTAATTTCATCGATAGAAAAGTGGGGCCAGCTATGACAACCACCTCTCCTCCAAAGGCATTATGGGTGATTACTGAATGCCAACTACATAGAGAATATTGTGGCCACAGCAGAGCCCTCAAACCTCAGTAGAGACAACAAGGCCCACATGGTTATCCAAAGACAGGTCAAGGGAATATCGCCTTATGTACGTGGATCAGTAAGGTGCCCGGAGCTTGTTGTCTTACACAAAGGCAGCTACCACTAGACAGCGAATGAAAGGCCTGTGTGGTTTGTGTACCACCACCAATTTGGATTCAGGGTGTTGGATAATAGGGGGTGGAAGGTTGGGTCTGAAACTCTAACAAAAAAATCAAATGGGATTTTCTTTCCTCCCATTATGACAGATAATAAATTCTTGTGTTGCTATACCAAATAATTTCCTAACAGGAGACTACATAACAAAAATACATAAACTGGGCTGGAGGATATAATTCATTGCTACGAGTTGCCTAGCAGGCACAAGGCTCTGAGGCCCATCCTTAGGACACACGGATACACACACACACACACACACACACACACACACACACACACGAATAACATCAATATCAGCTTAACCACAGAGCCCATCATCCTGAGTTATCTGCCCTAGTGCAGCCCCTTCAGCAAGGTAAAGTGTTTATGTTTTCCATGACCAAGTTTATGAGTTGGCAGAGAAGCCACCAAGATGACAAGCACCCTGCTCCTCTGAAATTAGGACAACAAATACCCCACTCTGCCAGTGAGGAAACTGGTAACAAGAAAGAGGTATGCTGGGCCAGATATAGCCCAGTGACTACAACATGTGCTTAGCACATGTAAGGTCCCTCCTGGGTTCACTCTCTAGCAACAAGGCAAGGCTAAGTGGAACTATCAGGACCCATACCTAGACACTGAGAGACAAGATGGTCCGGCAGCTTGTAATAAGTCAGTTCGGTTTTTTTCTTTCTTCCTTTTTGTTTTTTTTGTTTTTTTTTTTTTCTAGACATGGTTTATTTGTGTAGCCCCAGCTGTCTTGGAACTTGCTTTATAGACCAGGCTGGC
The DNA here is from genome assembly GCF_021556685.1 of Rattus norvegicus. Lineage (NCBI taxonomy): Eukaryota > Metazoa > Chordata > Mammalia > Rodentia > Muridae > Rattus > Rattus norvegicus. The sequence continues at coordinate 171,156,287 of NC_141535.1, forward strand.
CTCAAACTCAGAGATCCACCTGGCTCTGCCTCCCCAGTGCTAGGATTAAAAGCATGCACCACCACTGACCAACTTCATTATTTTTTTTTTCTTTTTTCTTTTTTTCAGAGCTGGGGACCGAACCCAGGGCCTTGCACTTACTAGGCAAGCGCTCTACCACTGAGCTAAATCCCCAACCCCATTATTTTTTAATAAATAATGAATAACAAGTTCTTAATCACTTAGAGTTTCATAAGAAAAAATAATTTAAAAAATTCCAAGTAAGTAACTGTACAAATAATCAATATTGGGTAAATCTATTGTTCATTAAATACAACATCTTGACGTTCCAAGTTTACCTCTCATTGACAACTTTTAGGTTCCAAAGCCATTTTCTGGTCTTCCTGAATGGAAGGTATCAGATTTACATGATACCTATACATTTTCTCCAGACTTTTGTGACATACACAAGAAAATCTTTTGAAAATAATTCTAAGTTCTTTGGAAAGAACTCCTTCCAAATGGCCTTCTTCAGAACCCTCTGTATCTAAGATACACACCTCCCTCCTCCCTGCCCTAGCAGGGCATGCAGCAGCACAGTATCTAGAGGGCACACATATGGAGATGATATATGCAGGAAATTATGTGAACACTACTTTCGCTTTCGCTCCCCTGCTGATTAAAGTAACCCAGCTATCAATGTCTCTGTGGTGAGTATTCTGAGTGACACCGTCTCAATCCTAACCATTTTTATCAGAACAAACTCCACTAACTATGCACATAAGTAAAATCGGGTCAGAAACTGGACATTTATAAATTAACTATTAAGCCTGTAAACAATGTAATTAATGTCACCATAGGCTTTGATATTTCCACTCCTGAGCACAGTCTATCTTCCACACATGCAGAAACAAATACAGCCCATCACTTAGTTTCCTGTCTGGGCTGGCCTCCATCACTTCCCTGTTAAGACACAGAGGCTTCAGCTGAGCCCAAAAGGAAAGGCGCACCAGCACATTTGACCTGGGAGTTCTGCTTCCTGGGACACTTGGAGATGCTCTCCTTTGGTACAGCTGGTGGCTGGAGCCGGGTCCAATGGAAGACATACATTCCTGTAGCTCCAACTAACTCAGGGATGAAACAGGAGGATGGCTTGAGTGGAGGAATCTGAGACAACACTGCAAGACCTTATTTTAAAACAGCAGCAACCGGAAGCTGAGGGCAAGGACCAGAAATGGTGTTCAGCATAGCACAGCGCACAGGGCAGCCCCCCATGATGAAGAATTCTCTGGGTCAAAGGTCACTCATGCTGTTAAGCAACTGATAGCCACAAATATGACTATTGAAAGGAAACACACCAAGCGCTAAGTGTAGGGTCTCAGTTAAAGTTACAACTGACTTGGGCTTTGAGACTTTTGTGGGTTTGTTTGGTTCTGGTTTTTGTTTCCTCTCTTTTCAAAACAGATGTATTATTTAGAATCGAGGGTTAAAAAAATCCATCTGGGAACACACTTGACTACTTGACTACTTGCTAGTGGGGCTTATTCTCAAAGAGTGGATGGCAGGAGCCTGCTGACCTTCCAGAAAGATCTGGGAAAGTGTCTTCTAAAACTAGCCTCTGCCTGTTAAGCTGTTATTCATTAGCCCTGGTCAAAACGAATATTCCAAATATCTCTCAAAGCCGGCACTGCTGACGCTTCAGTGAGAGGGAGAGCCCGTAAACCTGGAGACTGCAGAGTTCAGCACCAGGATTAATGCTGCCACCAGCATGGGAAGTAACAAGCACGTTGAACAGGCGAGCTAATGTTCTCTTATCATTCCGAACGCACACACCCCAAATGCATTTTGGGTCTCTACTACACTGCTGGTGAAAAACAGTCATCAAAATTATGTTTTCAAAATTACATTTAAGTGGATACCTTTTGCAAATCAATGAAAATTTCTTGAATAACTTAAACACACAATTCAAGACAAAAGCTTTGCAGTACCACATCCGTTGCAGCCTGAAGCCCTCTATGCTACAGATTCTCAATAAAACGTTAGCAATTATTTTTCCACATGTAATCATTATATCATCGTGGGGGGGGGTTAAAAAACCTGAAATTCAGGTTCTTAAGTGGGTGTGTTCTAACAGGAATTAAAGACACTTGGAGAAATTCCAAGATTATACTCCTTTAAAGTCACTTCTTCATCCCAAAGCTACTTTGGCTAATGGCGAGTACCACTCACTAACATTTATGAAATCAATATTCCCATTGTGTTCAACCCTCCAGCCACTTGCCATCCACACCACACCCGACTGCTTAGAGACAGCACTGTAGACCCAGAAGCAAGTCCTCCGCCCACCCTGGACCACTAACAAGCCAAGGAAGCCGCCACTAGCCAGGCGCAAGGCTATGAGACACACAACCCTGCTGAGGTGGCCTGGACACCCACCTTCTGAACTTGGGGCGGCCCTGACTCACACCCTGTCACATGGCCGGGGAGGAGGCTGAAGAGCCACCGTTGCCAGGTGTTCAGGCTCGGCACGACCGTTTATTTGCCTTGCAAAGTGACCGGAGCGCTCCTGTGCCAGTGGGGGAAGGCCGGTAACCTCCAGGCCTCTCCTCCCTCACACGCCCACACCCGCCCTGTCACCGGTCCTTCTCACCTGAGTGGGCAGCAGGAGTTCCCCTTCTTCTGCCTGCCACAGCTCCACCACGTTCGGCAAGGGCTCAAACGCTGCACGGACACCAAAAAACACACCGCGTTTGTAATGCACGGAAAAGAAACGCTTCCTGTTTCCTCGCCCGTCCCCTCGTGCCACCCGCCTGCCCCAAACAAGTCTCTTTCTCCTCTCGGAGGGGAGGCCACCCGAGGGGTGAGCCTAGGATGCAAATACAATGCCCAGTCGGCGACCCTGGGGTCCAGAAGGTGGGGGCGTGCAGCTTGGTCCGGACCAGAGGATGAGGCCGCCGCACCAGGCACGGCGACCCCCTAGCCACCGGGCTGGGGGAAACAAAGCTGCAGGAAGCCGGGCGCGGCGAGGCACCCGCGCGCCACACAAAGCGGGGGATGCGCCCGGGGCGCAGGGGCCCGCGCACAAAGGCTCCGGGGCGCGCGCGGCTAGCGGTCCCGGAGCTCCGTGTTGCCCGCTCCTGGCCCAGCTTAGAGTCGCCGAGGGGACGCTGCGGTCGCAGGGCTGCAGTAGCTCGCCATCCCCAGCCGCCCGCGTCCCCTTCCTCCGAGAACCCTCACAGATTTCAACAGTTCCCTAAAAGAAAGGGGGGGCGGGGCGGCGGGGACAGCCAGCCCCGACGACGGGCTGACCTTGTCCCTGAGCCCCTCCTGGACGGCAGCAGGACAGCAGGACCTGGAAGACGCCCAGCAGAAGGTTCACGGCAGCGGCCGTACGGCGGTAGGCGCCGGACTGCGGGCGCCGGAGCCCCGCCATGCTGGTGCTCGCCGCGCTCGCTCGCAGCGATCTCGTTCTCTAGCTTGCTGGCGCCGCGGCCGCCTAGCCGCGCCCCGGGCCCGCCCCCGCGCCCTGGCCCCGCCCCGCCTCCGGCCCCGCCCCCCGCTGTTGGGCCCGCCCCCGCAGCTGTTGGACTGCTGCTCAGCGCCGGCGCGCCGCTTGCTTCGGAGCGCGTGTGCTCCGCAGATAGAAGGGGATGGAACGCGGCGGGGAGCGGAGGGACGAGGACAATGCGAACGCTCACGGCGCGCAGCACGTGCCTGAGAGCCCCCAGCAGCTTGATTCTGGGGGTTGGGACTCGCGGCCCACGGGGAGAGGGTGTTCTTCTTAACTTTCTTGAGGTTCTCTTTGTTGATGACACCCGGGCCTCGGTCGGGGGCAGTAACCCCGAGGGAGGGGTCCTGAGAATGAATCGTAGCCCAGCGCTTGGCCTTGAACAGGATATTAGTGGAAATATTGCTGTGGTTGTCAGGAAACGCGAGTGCAGCCGCACAGCTACTGCCAGTTATGCAGCGAGGATATCCGGTGGCTGCGAGGTCTGTAATTTAGAATAAGAAGCTCTCCCAACACCCGAGAGGCTGACCTCAGCGCCGCGTGGCGGTAATGCGCTCAGCGCCCTCTGTGGAGACTGTCCAAGTCGTGACAGGTGGGAAAGCTTCATGGTAGGTTAGACCTTAAAGAACCCTGCAGAAGTACCTGCGGAATCAGACTGCAAAAGTGAGCTAGCCACTTACTAAACGTAGCTGAAGTAGAGGGTAAGATCGCCAGCCCGTTTCCACCATTAATAAGTAGTGTAAGTCATACTTAGAAATGTATTTTCTGCCTCTGTTTTTTAAGTTGATTTGCTGTGTGCGCAGACGTAGCTCATATGAAACTCTAGAGAGTGTGAGCTGCAGGAAGTGATAGTGTACACTTATCTACTTACATTGATCTTCTGTTTAATTGCTTCTGGAGCCTTCCAGTCTAGACTATGGGGGAAAACATGGTCACATAGCAGGTCTGATGCCGGACAAAGACAATATGAACGATGGATGTTCTCACAATACCAAACTGAACCCAATCTCGTTGTCTGGATCTAACTCTAAATGAGGTCAAACCACCTGATTTCTTTGCCATACTTAACACTTGATAATGTCCACATGAAAATGTCATTTTGCTTTGCCTAACTTGGGACAGCTCCAATTATTTACTTTTTTTTTCCTGGGTTGCCTGGTTTTTCTAGATTGGCTGGGTACATCCCTAGCAAGGATGTTCTGTCCTGTCCCATTGGACCGTTTTTTCCCTCTTCATTTCACTTCTCTGGGTTTCTGATTGCCCCTTAGATGCTGAAATTCCCTCATTGCACTCAAGGTTCTCAGTAAAACAGAAGCCTATGTACTGGGCCAAAGGTGTAGCTAGGCTAGAACATGGTTCAAGTCATAGTGCTACAAAACCAACATTTGAATAGCCAATGCTAGGTGTTTCAGTTTTCCCTTACTATTTGTTATGTTAATATTATATGTTAATTTTAATGTTACTTGATTGTAAACCTATATTAAAAAAAACAAGCAAACATTGTCAGGTTTAAAAGTCATGATGTAAAACTCCACCGACTTTTAAATTATTTTACCTTTTTACTAACAAAGTCCTATACTAACAAGTGTCACACTGTCAGTGAGAATTACTTAGAAGACAGAGGAATATTGCCACAGGCCATATTTGAGTCCGCTCTTATTTACTCTCCTACCAAAGGTTTTCCAGGGCAGCCTGCTACTTCCACTTTGAGGTCTTTACAAAGTGGGTAATTGACCGTTGTTCACCAAGCCAGAAGCATGTATCTGCAGTGCCATGAGGCAGGAGGATGATCCAGGATCACACAGCTGTCTTCTTAGATAAATCTGACCCACTCAGCCCTCTCTGGAGGTATGTTTCATGCTGACTCATGAGCAACAGGAAGGTATGACCCATTAAGCAGCTTCCATGTTTTGAAGTAAAATTGCTCTCCTCAGATAACACCTATGTATTTGTGCTGTTACTGCTATCCCCTTGTCAGTGATAAAACCACAGACTGTTAGAGCTGAGAAATTGAGGAAAATCTTTATTCTTTTTATTTAACATGTTGTTGTTGTTGTTGTTGTTGTTGTTGTTAAATCTACATCATTAGCTAACAATAAAAAGCAAAAACACATTAGTAAAAAGCTCACCCTCAACTCTCCTAGTGGCCCAGGCCTATGATCTCTGGTTTCTAGAACTGCTGAGGTGAGGGAGGAGGCTAGAGAGCTCTCAAGGCCATCCTGTGGGCCACAGAGTTCATACAAAGACCACTTAGGCAACGTATGGGACTTTGCCTCAGAATTAAAAAGGAGAAGGAGGCTAAGGATGTAGCTCAGGAGTGTGGCCTTGCCCCATTCACAAGACCTTGGCTTTAATCCTCAGCACCACAAAACCGCAATGACAATATCAGTTCTTATTTTAAAATATCTGTGATGTTAACAGTGCTTTTTAACTCTTTTTTTTTTGAGTTCAGATGATAAGTTTCTATACACAAATTATATCTCTACATAAAATTGACTCAAGTGGTAAACCCAGCAGCCGTAATCTAGACAAGATTTAGGCATGCTAAATCACAGGAAGTACTGTGAAGATGAGATAAGGCCTGCTAAACATCTGACATTAGGTGCTCAATAAATGCTAGACATCATAGTGCAGTTTATTCCCATTGTGGAGGTGTGGCGACCTAAAAAGTATTAAGTTTGATAGTAATGCTTCAAATGCACGAATTACCTATTTATTAACATAGCATTTATCAAACATTGGAATAATTCCTATACGTGTAGCAGCCTTCTGCTGGCCCATCCATCAGTTTTAGGCCTTACCCCAATGAAACAAGACCAAGAGTTTCACTAAGCTAAGGAATCTAAGCTTCAGCTCTGACTGGAAGGAACTTCCCACAAGCAGAGTAGAAATCTATATTCTTGAGATGCAAACTGCTGCCTTGACTCGAAGGCACTCTTTTTGCTACAGCATGCTTTAGAATTATTTTTACACTTATTTATTGTGAGTGTAAGTGTGGAAGTTAAAGGATAACCCATGGAGTCATTCTTTCCACCGTGTGGGTTCCAGGACTTGAACTGTGGGTCATCATGGTTAGAAGTAATGGCCCTTACTTCTGAGCTACCTTGTTAGCCACGTGCTATAACTTCATCCCATCTTACCTCCGGAAGCCGCCAGTGTCTACAGTTATTAAGAATTCTCTGCCCTGAAAGAAGACCCTCGCCGCATGCAACTAGGTGTATTAGATTTCCCGGGTTCGGAATTGTTAGGAATCCATCTTTCCTTATAAATTACCCAGTCTGTAGTATCCCATGATGGCAATGTTAAACGAGCAAAGACATGAAGCATTTTCTTGGCACCCTCTTCCTCCCATGTCCAGCCTTTAAAACAAGTCTCAGGCTGTAGCCCTCTATACCCTTCAGATCCTCTCTGAATGGACTCAGGTAGCTCTGTGTTACTTCATCTTTAAGGCTATGAGTCTCAGATCATTAGTGCATCTGGAAGTTCCACTCTTTTTTTTTTTTTTTTTTTTTTTTGGTTCTTTTTTTTCCGGAGCTGGGGACCGAACCCAGGGCCTTGCGCTTCCTAGGCAAGCGCTCTACCACTGAGCTAAATCCCCAACCCCTGGAAGTTCCACTCTTAACGCAACTGCCTGCGTGTCATTAATAGCTCACTGTATTATAAGCATCTCAAGCATGACATATCTCAAATTCTTAATTCCATCTATCCAAACTTCATTGTTTCCGAGTCTTAAGTTCAAGTGTTGGTGCCACCGTTTCCCTAGTTCCTTGAGCCAAAAGCCAGGAGTCATATTTACTTCTTCTTCCTTTTATTTCCTTTAGATTTATCAAAAAGATCATAATGTGTCCACTTCCAGATTTTTTCGCATAGCTTGCCTTTCTACCATCATCCATGTTACCACAGCGCCTGTGTGTGTCTCTCACACAGGTGCCTGTGTGGCCTTGTACTGGCCTCTCTGCTTCCATGCTCCTTACATCACAATTGTGCCGGATCCAGAATGGCCATTTAAAAATAGAGCCCCAGTTGTACATGAAGCTCCCCAGTAGTTTTCTGTAGTAGAAACAGAATTCATATTCAGGTAAAACTGTCCAGTAAGAACTATGAGAGATCCACCCATGCCCGCCTTCCACTTAGCCTGACCTCTCCAATGACCAGTGCTCTTCTGCCTAGTGGCCTTCATGTTCTCAAGCCCACCAGAGCTAAACCCTTTGAGCCTTTGCACTTTCTTCTTTTAAATTTCTTTTATTATATCTTTGTATCTTATTTTATGCCTGGCTGTCCTGGAACTGGCTGTTTGGACAAGCCTGGCCTCAAACTCACAAAGGTCCAGGAGCCACTTCTCTCTCCATCACGTGGAAGGCTGGGGGACATTCACAGGTCATCCGGCTTGGAAGCAAGTGCCTTTACCTGAGGAGTCATCTCAGCAGCCCTCACTCTGTTTTCTCTGCAGAAATCCCTATGTCCTGATTGTCACACTGGACTCTTGTGACCCATCACTCAGGTAGTGCTGCTGTGTTTGCTTGTGCACTGAGTGGCCAAGGCAGAGAGGCTGGAGTTAACCATGCTAAGCCATCATTCAAGGATGCCTGAAGCAAAGAGAGCATCTCATTCTACAGACTGACTGACTAAAGGCCAAACCATGTGGCCAGGAACTATGTCCTGAAAGAGAGGTTCCCCTTTCTAACCTGTCATGGGAAACTCATGGTACCTACATGACTATATACTTCCTAAGAACCGGTTGGATCTAGTGCAACCTTTATTTTATTTAGAAACTAAGGTTAGGAGGTGAAACAGCTAACCCTTGTTGAAACTCTACCTCCTCTCATCATCTGGTCTCTTGACAAGAATATGTTAGAAATAACTTTTAATTCTACTTGATATAAGATATTTGTAGTAAATTTTTAAAAAGCTCTATAAAGAACCAACTATAGTTGTAAAGCTTATGGAATGAGCTGCAACTAACTATGAATTGGCCTACCCACATGCCATTGCAGTGATAAATAAGTGATAAGTAATGCCTTCATAAAGGCAATATGAAACTCTGTAAAATCTGTCATATATTTCTTTTGAGTCTCCATACATCTAAGCATACAGACCTTGTCCTTCTATGGACCTGTCTTAGGGTTTTACTGCCATGAACAGACACCGTGACCAGTGCAAGTCTTATAAAGGACAGCATTTAATTGGGGCTGGCTTACAGATTCAGAGGTTCAGTCCATCATCATCAAAGTGGGAGCATAGCAGCATCCAGGCAGGCATGGTGCAGGAGGAGCTGAATTCTACATCTTAAGCTGAAGGCTGCTAGGAGAATATCAGGCAACTAGAATGAGGGTCTTAAAGCCCACGCCCACAGAGACACACCTACTCCAACAGGGCCACACCTAACAGTGCCACTCCCTGGACTGGGCATATACACAAACCATAACAGGATCTCTGTGCATGCTGGCTCATGGCCTACCGAGACAGTTACCCATATAAACCTCTAAGGTGAAAAACATATTAACTTAATGAGTCTCACTTTGTGATTGGAATTGTCAGCTTGGGGAATCAAAATGTATAGATCCCGTCCTTGCTTGTTTTTTCTCCCTCATTGTTGGAAATAATAAACTATCCAAGAGGAGCAAAAGGACTGAGTCAGTGTCTTGATAACATGGTCTCGGGAAACCATTACTTAAGATCCTACATAAACAACAGTGTAATACCTAGCCCTACTGGGAAGCAGAAATGCTACCTACTTTTTCAACTCTGTCACCATTTACATCGTAAAGCCATTGTTCTCAGTCTTCCTAATGCTCCAACCCTTTAATCCAGTTCCTCATGTTGGCGACCCCCAATCATAAAATTAATTTATTGCTACTTGGCACTGTAATTTTTGCTGCTGGTATAAATCATAATGTAAATATCCGATATGCAGGATATCTGATATGTGACCCCCAAAGGAGTCGCAATCCACTGTGGAAACTCAGCCGCTGCTTTGAGAAATGGTGTTAGAAATGCTCATGTAGCATTCATGATGTACCAGGCCCCGCCCTAAACACTGGCATGTCAGTCATTCCATCCCTCCGGTAACCCCATCGAATATAGGTGCTACTGTTCCTACTGTTTCAAACATGGAGAAATAGAGACACAGTGTCTTAGTCCATTAAGACTTCCGTATCAAAACACTCTAGACTGGGTGGCTTGAAAATGACACCGACTGGTTCCCCACGATTTTAGGAGAAGTCATCTGAGGTTAACATAGATCCAGTATCTGGTGAAGGTCCAACTCCTAATTCTATCTATTCAATATGTCTTCTCATCACAGAAGTAGCAAGAAGTTCTCCGAGGTCTTTTTACAAGGCACCAATCCCACTCGTGAGGGTTCCACCTTTGTGCTAGTGACTTCTCACCCCTCCGACAGGATGTCCGAGAGAAACCACCTGAGGTCAGGCTCCATCTCCTAAAAGTTCTGTAATCTCCCCAACTGCAGCACCAGCTGAGACCAACACAGGAACTAGCAGGGGCATTTCATCTTCAAATCATAACAACCCTCATGGCCTGACCACTTGTCAAACGTGCCACCTCCTAATACTACCACAGGTGAACCAGAGGGGATGCTAACATTTGGCTCACAGCACGCAGAGAAGCAAGGTGTAATTGCTCAGTCATAAATCAGTGAAAGCAAAACTAGAATTCAAAACGAGTTCTTAATCTATACTTTAGGACACTGGGACAGTGCTTCTTAACATCCTCAAGTGAACAGGTAGTTGAACTCATGCTGACCACTGCTGTAACAGTGACCATTTGAACATACGCAAGCAGATGGAACTGAGTGTATAGCTAAGTGGTTGAGCACTCGCCCTGACATCCCCAAGGCTCTGGGTTCAAACCTAAGAACATCAAAAAGCATGAAATTGGAAATACTGAGCAAAAGTCACAATAGGACCAGAAATGTGAACACCTTTTAACAAAATGTCAAAACCACAGAGCCCCTGTCTGGTTATTGAATGTTCCATGATTCCAGAATTAACAGTATACTGAGCAACAGAGATGCGGGGAGGGAGGGTCTTTCCATTTAACTCAGGAAACCATGTAGTACTGTGTGAGTTAAGTCCTAGAACTCAGCTGTTGCACGACCTCCCCAAACTTCACTTTAAGCTAAACGGCTGACAGATCCACCTGAATAACCTCTCTGCCATAGGCTTTACAGCCTATCAGATGCTTCCCCTCCATGGCCTCTTAAAAACAGTCATAAAATGGTAAGTCCTCTAAGTCCTTTCCATCTCTAGCTTTGAGTGGTTTTCTGCCCTAACCTGAGAGCTTGAAAAGCAGAAACCTGAACTTTTAAAATTCATCAATTTTTACTGCTCCAGAATTTACCATGTAGAGCAGCTTCACAGCTTCCTGGATTGGCGTGCCTTCAAATTACAGTCATGTTAGGCTTGGCACATAAAGTTCAAATAACAGCCTGCTGGCTCAGCACTCGGGGCCACATATTTTGAAGAAGGAATGATAGAGGGCCTTCGCCCTCCAGATACCTGGCCAGCCCATCTAGCATCACTTTGGCAAAGTTAAAGTATATATAAAGCGGGGGGGGGGGGGGGGGGGGCGAGAATAGGACAAGGCCTGAGCATCTAGATGGACGCTGCAGGAGAGGAATGATGGCTCAGAAAAGGCTGTCACCAAGTCAACTTCAAGGACAGGCCTGCAGAAACTATGGCCTTCACAGACACCCTGCCTCAGTTCTTCTACTTGACCCAGGTTTAAGTCAGAGGCCCCTTCACCAGGATAAGGCTCTCTTACTCTGCCTCCAAAGGCCAATAGACAACTGCCCGCTGACTGAGAAAGGAGCACCCTGGGTAAAGTAAGAGCTCATCTGCCCATCTTCCTAGGATCAGTGTCTTGTTCAGAGCTAACAAGAGCAGGAAGAACCAGGCACAGTGGTGCATGCCTATAGTTCTAGCTACGGCAGGCGGGAAAGATCACTTCAGCCCAGAGGTTTGAGACCAATCTAGGCATCAGGGCAGCTGATGCCTTCTCTACATAAACAAACAAAGGTGAAAAGCAAGCTGGGCATGTAGTATATTCCTACATAAAACAAAACAGCAAATGCCCTGCTAATGAAAGAACCAAACATTCACCTAGGCAGACATCAAGAGAACCTCCCTCTGAGCTAGGATTCAAACACAGGTCCTAGCCCCCGACTCCGCTAATATGCCAGAGCAGTTTGCTGCAACAACAGGTTAAATTCAGTTCTCTCTCTCTCTCTCTCTCTCTCTCTCTCTCCCCCCTCCCTCCCTCCCTCCCTTCCTCACTCTCTCCCTCTCCCCGTCTCTCTCCTTACCTGTCTACTGTCTCTGTCTCTCTCTATCTCTGTGTGTGCACGCCTGTATGTGTATGTATGTGTGTAGAAATAAAAGTACGCCCTTATGGATGTGATAGATTTGCCCATTCACTTACTGAGAAGGACACCCTCACAGAGGACAGAATATGACCTCTGAGTCCACACCCTTTGAGACACATGCCCCTCAATACCCCATCAGAATAGGTTAGTGAGGGCCTTCACCTAAGCAGAAAACTAATTCCTTGTGACTCAGTCCTCACAGCGTGTCTGGCCATTGCTGATGTGGGGGAGAAACAGTTCTTTCAGCTTAGGAAGAACACTGACTGCAGCCAAACAAGACATGCAGAGACATAACCTGAGGCAACTCCACCGCCAACAGTAGCGTGGAGGGAACAGTAGGAAGCATCACTAACTGGAGCCCAGCTCTTAAGAGAGTCCTTGAGACAGTGGGTTGGAGCCAAGGAGTAGAATCACAAACAGCTGGAGTGGGAACCTCAGCCCAGGGCTGCTGGGCTGCTGCAGGGGGGCTGTGAGGGAAGGCAGCACACAGCTGCATTCCTGAGACATTTGCATTTCCAGAAAGCAGTAGGAAATACAGGAGAAAAAACACTGTAGGGCTCAGGGAACTTTGGTTCCCATTCTCACTGGCTACATGCCTCCTGCTCCTCCCCAGGGCCCTCATTCTGTGTGAGCACTTTAAGCTGGAAATGGTGTGCTGGGGCTGAGACCTGAATAAGGAACATTGGCAATTATCAGTGGATGAGGAAATGTGTATGCAGACCACGGCAGTAACAATGCTACCAAATAGCAATGAAACGTCTGCCCGCCCTCCTTCCAAGTGGAACTATATATTACTATATATTAAAGTTATCCGAGGACTGAATTCTTTTTAAAGATTTACCTCTGTGTGTGTGTGTGTGTGTGTGTGTGTGTGTGTGTGTGTGTGTGTGAGAGAGAGAGAGAGACAGAGAGGGGCAGACAGAAAGAGTGTGTGTGTGCGTGTGAGAGACAGAGACAGAGACATAGACAGAGACACAGAGAAACGGAGAGAGACAGAGTGTGTGTGTGTGTGTGTGTGTATGTGTGTGTGTGAGTGAGAGAGAGAGAGAGAGAGAGAGAGAGAGAGAGAGAGAGAGAGGCAAACAGACAGAGAGAAAGAGTGTGTGTGTGTTGGCAGGTGTACACACGGAGACCACAGGACAGTTTTTGGGGAGTCAGTTCTTCCCATTATTATTATTGTTGTTTTAATATTGTTATTCCTTCATTATTATTAATTACTATTATTATTTTGAGGCAAAGTCTTTTGTGATGTCTCTGTGCCGATTGGCCAGCTTCAGGGTGAATCTCCTGTCTCCATCACAGAGTGCTGGGTTCACAGATAGGTGCTACCCAAGTCCAGCTTTTTATGTAGGTTCTAAAACTGAAACTCGGGCCATGGCATGTACTTTTACCCACTGACCCATGTTCCCAGCCCCTTGAATAGTTTTTTATTGATACAGTGCCTGACTTAGAAATGCAAATCAGGACAGCTGTGGTAGCATTTTGTTTTATTTTGTTTTACCTTGTTTTGATGCTGGGGACTGAAGCCCAGGGCCTAACACATACCAACTGTCTGTCTAGCTCCAGCCTCTGCATTGTTATAAGTTCATATAAGTTATATATACGTTCATAGCACCAGAAACAAGGTGAATTATTGTAAAATTTAGTATTGGGAAGGATTTGAAGAACTCCACTCCTACAATACCTATGACATTTTGAGACAATCCCCTTCCTTGAAGAAAAACTGAATAAGGGATTAGAGCCCTAAAAATGACCATACCCTTGACATAGTGGTAGTTACTAAAGTTTAGAGTAAACAATTTAAATATATTCTGCAAGTGATTTATGCCAATGTTATTTATAAGAGCTCAAACAGGAAGAAGGTCAGGTAAAGCCCCTGAGCAGAGAAAACAAAGAACATTTGGACAGCCTCAGGGAGAAAGTATTCAATGACGGATACATGGTGCACATGAGTATACCTTTTAATACTGTAAACAGGAAGACGTAGGAGGAAGTGCTAATGAAAGGAACTTCCAACTGGAAAAGCACAAAGGGGGAAGAGGCCTGACTTTGGACAGAAGGAGATGGGGCTCCATCTGGGAGGGTGACTGGCAGGATCAACATAGGTGAGGGTGTTTGTTTAAACACAAACTACTACTCAAAAACTTACAGAAGCCTAAGCATGTCTGCACTCCTATCCCTACCAAATTATCTAAGGATTTTCATGTGCAGGAGGCACAGTGAGATACCTCAAGGTAAAGGCACTCGCTGCCAAGCCTGAGGGCCTGAGTTCAAATCCTAGGACTCACGAAGTACAAGAACTGACCTCAGCACGTTTTTCTCTGACTTCCACAGGTGTGCTTCCTTCCATGGGTGGCATTCGTGTACACACAACCATGTGCATGCATGTACACACACACACTCACAGCATATCATTTTCCCCCTTTTGCAAAGGGATAAATCTTGCATGCTTGCAGGAGATAAAGTGGAAGGCAGGGAGCGAGAGACTTAAATGGAGGAGGAGCGTAACTGGATTTCTTTGCTCTTCTAGATCAAGACAATCCAGACATCTCTAATAACAGGAAACTGGTACACTGGCAGTTTACAAGGAGCAGGTTCTGGACAGGGAATGGTTAGAATGGTCCTAGTTGTCCAGGGGAATTAATGTAATAAAGTCAAGTCTCTGGAAAAAATTTTTAAATTGGATATGTGTAGCCACCCCTCAAGAAAAAGCCCATGTGTTATCCGTAGGGGAATAGGCAGGTAGGTCTGATAGAGTAAAATATGTAGAAGTACTTTGCTGAGAAGAAAATGCTTTCTAATGCTTGCTCTTAAGATGATGACGGTGTTATGGTTACCAATACCCCCACCCCCTCAAAGGCTCATATGTGCAAAGCATGGTCCCCAGTGAAGCACTGTCCAGAGGGGAGGCTCTGGGGAAATAATTGGATCATGATGGCTCTGAGAGTTCGTTGATGGGTTCATAATTGGATAGACTGTGGTAGGAACTCGGGAGATGGGATCTAGTTGAAAGGATTAGGTCCTTGGGGACCATAGGCTGTCTTCAGTCCCTAATTCTGGGTTTCATTCTGGGTTTCTGCTTTCCAGGAAACCCTGAGGCCATGAGCTCCGGTCTGCCACACAATCTCTTCCTCATGTGCTACCTCCTGACAAACAAGAGCTCAGGGTCAGTGGATTTAAACCCCAAAAACATCTACCAAAACAATTATATCTTTCTTTAGGTCATTTTTCACAGACATGTTGTCACAGCACGAAAAGGTGACGAACACACTATAGTGTCACTACATGAGACTGCAAAGTTAGCCATGGTGTTCTTAGACAATATACTCAAATTGAGAGAGACCAGGTCTTTTGGGTTCAGACTCCATTTTGGAGAACATGACCTAAGGTTGAACTCAAGTTAATTAACAGGTCAGCGGTACCTAGTGCCAGTTTCCAGATTACCCCCCAACAAGACCTGTGACTTGCACCAGTTTCCAGGTTACCCCCAACAAATCTGCACCTCCAGGTTACAAGCCTGCCCCTGGCACTTCACTTCCTAACAACCACCAATCAGGAGGAAAGCAGAAGTTAAGTTTATGGTTTGGCTCCCAGCAGCAGCCAATTATGATAAAGGCCATAATGGCCTCTCAATCATGTGTGTACCAGGCTAGATACCTACTTCTAGCCTCTATAAATGCTTGCTTGAAGCTGGGCTTGCTCCTCCTCATTCTCCTGCGTCAGAGACAGTGGTGTGGCCCAAGCACTACCTTAAATAAAGAGACCCCAATGCGATTGCATTGGAATCGACTCCTTGGCGGTCCTTTTGGGGTTCACAAATGTTTCTTGGCACAACAAAATCAAGAGATGGTTTTATACTTTTTTTTTGAGACAGGTTCTCATGTACCCCAGACTTTTTCCAAACTCATTATGTAGCCAAGGATAGCCTTACTCTCCTGATTTTCTGTCTTCACCTTCTAAGCTACACCTGGTTCGTGTGGTGCAAGGATCAAGCCCAGGACCTTGAACATGTTAGGCAAGCCTTCTTCCTTTCAGTACCACGGACCAAGCACTTCGCCACTGTGCATTAGCCCATCCCTTCTCTCTTCATTTTTTGAGACTGAGTTTGTGATGTTGCCCATGCTGACCTCAGATTCCTAGGCCCAAGTAATCTTGCCTCAGCCCAAGCCTGGCTCATTTCACAAATTCTTATACTTCTAAACTTAAAAAAATCAACAATAAGATAATCTTTCCTCTAATTAAAGCTGTACCAAGTTTCTTGACCATTTACTTAATCAGATTCTTTTTGGCAAAATTTTGGTGATACGTAATTCAGACATACTTTTCAGTCAGGTTGTCAATTAGTAAAATGTTCTAAAAACACCAAGTCAATTATGATTTGTGCAATGATTTTATAGTCTGAATATTTAAAATCATATGGCCACTAACACTCATTCACTCAGTGTACACACAGAGACACACACACACACACACACACACACACACACACACACACACACACACTGGTAAAGTAAAAGCAATAAGACATTCTTTACAAGGGTCCAGAACATGAAGGTTTTAGGACTTAAATAACCTTTTCTGATCATTTCAATGCGCAAATCCCATCTTTCGAAGGACAGCATTTCGTCTTTTGGCTGAGCCTTGCCATTTGGTTGCACAAAGGCTTCTAAATGACTCCTGCTGCATGCATGCTCTTACACGCACATACACGTTACTCGAGTGTTTAGCTTCTAGAGCCAAGAGTCAGCTTCTACTTCGTGCCTCGGGCGTATCAGGTTTCAACTTACACTGTCTTGAGTTTTGTACACATACTTCTGTACCGTATTAAAGCCGACGCTTTCCACTGAGTTTCTTCTCCCCACCACCGAGTCTCAGATGCGTTCTCCAGCTGTTGTTAAACACCACTGCAGCACTAGGCGCAGATGTCAATGTGCATAGAACTGTATTTCTAGTTCCCAAAAAGTAGCATCTCTACCAAATACCAGGAGATCTGTTCAGTGGAGGTGGTTTTTGTCTTTATCTTTTTTGATGACCTCAATTTATGGCATTTGTCCTGGGCCTATGTTTTGTGTTGCGTTTACAAAGGCACACGTACACACTGAGCCTAGTGTTTTTAGCCACTTCTCCAGCTTCAAGTGTGCAAGACTTTGTGCTAATGGGGAGACAGACAGAGTTACAGCTCCGAACATTCCCTGCCCCTGATCCAGAACATGTGTTATCATCTCACACACTGTAAATTGATTCCAAATCCCTGCCAACAGGGCATAGGCTGCATTCCAAACAGCCAACGCTCTGGGACAGTGAATAGTAAAATAGAAATGGAGCGTGCCTTCCCTTTATTCATGAGGAAGTCTGAGTATGTTCAGCCTACATCCCATTTTCTTATGGTTTTCCCCAGCAAATACCTTGGAAGATAAGGGACTAGCTTAAAAACCAGTCCTTCCCTAACGTCTAATGGCTGCTGCCTGTTCCAAGCTCTTGGTGAAGGTTGGTTATCAAGAAACAGGGCGGGATGCAGGGACCATTTAAAATAATAAAGGGACTCTCAATCAACTGGTGAGAGACATAAACAGTCTGACCCTGCTCTCCCAGGAATAGAAGTCTAGGGTTTTGAAAGCAGTGTAAACAGTTGCAAAGTCTCTGCCATTACCTACAAACGAACTCCTAGCACAGATGACAGATAAAACAGGCAAGTGTTCTCAAGTTCCGGACCGGTCCAGATTCTCAACCTGAGTTTACAGTTAGTTGATCCCTGGCTAAGTCTGTACATCAACAAACATGGGAAAACTTGACTTCCGTTTTTGCGACCACTGAGGCCTGTAAATGGAAAAAGAAAAAGGTCATTAATTAGTCTCTGGCCCTGGGAATGTCTTGGAGATAACAAGGAAGGTGACCAAGTCTCTTCTAAAGTCCCCAGCCTCACAAGTGTCTGAGCAGCCCTGACTTGGCTACTGTGATTACCCTTCTGCATCCCAACCAACAGTCACCTGACAAAGTCTACACTGTCTCTTTGTGTGTTGAACATTTAGCCTCTTCATTTAAAAAATTAATTAACATTGTAAATATTCAAAAAGAATTTTGAATACTATTTATTGTATACAACATGTTACAAAATATGTAGACATTATGCAATGGCTACATTGATCTAATTAACATAGTCCCATGCTTGTTTCTTATGGTTAGAAGATTTTAAGACCTACCCTTGGAATTTCTTAAGAATATATTTGAGGCACTTGATCCAACACTTCCTCATTAGATCCTACAAAACAGACGCATATATACATGTGGAGCTAGGGTGGTAATTAATAATTCTCAATGCTAATGCCAGAGGGTGAATTGCCAAAGCTTTATAGAAATATTTTCAAATTAAATCTCATTCCATATGTAAGAGAGCTCAAGAGACTGTGGCTTGGTCTTGTTTGCCCCCACTTTATTAGCTAGGGACAGCTAGTAAATATATATAAACTAGCTGGCTGCACCCTGGCCCAAACCATTTTGAAGTGGATCATTGATCCCCTGGCCTTCAGGAGGCCTGACAACCAGCACTAACTCACAATCCACCAACAGAGTGACAGACCCCAAGCCTCAAGGTACTTACCCACAAAATGGAAAGTTAGGATTTTAATGTCTGTTTCTACACAGATTGCTTTGATTTTTGCTAATTTCAATCCTTTAGGGAATGAAAAAAATTATCAGAAAATGAAAATATATACACATATATATTGTATATATATGGTCATAAGCAACCTTATGTAGTTTTTAAAAGGTGTCATATCAAAGTCAGGGAGGCAATACATAAGATTATAAAATATAAGAGAACAATTAATTCTGTTTAATAGATGTTTTCATATCCTAAAGAGTCAACATTGTATAACACTAAAGATGGATCCTCCTTAAGTGACAGGACATAAGTCTATCAAATGAAAGTCCCACTTGAGAAATGTCCTCTTCCATTCGGACCACAGCAGACACTGTGCCCAGCATTTGCCAAGAACGCCACTGACTAGAAGCAGGTCTATTTCTGGACCTGCGTGAGTCCCAAGCCAGGATGTTGAATTCTCTGAAGGAAGGAAGGAAGTCTGATGTAGCTGTGAGGAGGAGCATTGAACAGCCTGCCATGGGAAGTAGAGGTGATCATCCCTGTAGGAGAAGGTGACTGAGGCGGTGGAAGTAGGAAGAAGAGTCAGGCACGAGTTTCAGCGGTGAGGCAAAGGCAGGCTTCAATAACAAGACGGCATGTGAGCAAATGTTACCCCACAGCTCTCTGGGGCCAGAACAGTCTCAGCTGAGACCTTGAAACAGGAGGGTGCTGCGTGAGGCCAGTGTGACTGGGGCTGTGTAAGGGAGACACTGGAGATGAGGTCAGACAGGAGCAGGTGCAGGGGTGTCAGCACCCTGAGCACAGCAGATGCTCTGACCTTTACTCTGCGATCATTTAAGCAGTCACAACAGGGTTTTAGCAGGGTGACATGGTCTGATGTACACTCGATAAGGCTCCGTCTGGCTGCTGTGCTGCTGTTGAAGGCAGGTAGGCAACAGCACGATGCACTCGCAGTCCAGTGAGGAGGCCCGTGGTGCAATCCAGACTAGAAGTTGTAGTGGCTTGTGCCAGCCATTAGCAGTGGAGGGGCTGAGAGGCAGCCAGGCTCCAAATGTTATCTAAAAGGAGATAAAAGATTTTCCAACAGTATAAGTGCAGCGAGATGGCTTGGAGGGTAAAAGAGCTTGCCACGAAAGCCTGATGAACTAAGTTCAATACCAGGAACTCACGTAAAAGGGGAACCAGAGGATGGATTGCATACTTGTGTTCTGATCCCTGCGAAGTACTGTGGCTTACGCACAACACACACATACCATACACAGAAACACACATCATACACACACAATAGTAAACAGCAATTAAAAAAGAAAGCTCTAAAAAATGGCAAGAGAACAAAAAGCCTGGCATATGAAAGGTGGGGAAGCTAAGACTGACTCTAAAGTTGGCAGCCTGGGCAGCCAAAAGGATGGAGTGACCCTTGGGCATAAAATCAGCTGTTTGACTATAGGGTTTGTTTGTTTGTTTGTTTAAATGGCCCATTTGGCCAAATGCCCATTCTGCCACTCCAATGCATCTCCGCTTTTCCGCTTTCCAGACGAGCTTGCTCTTCTGTGCTTCCCCTGTCCTCCCTGCCTCCAGTCACCCTTCTCCCCTTCTTCCTCGGCCTATTTGAAGTTTGTCCATCGCTTCTGTTCCAACTGCTCCAGAAAGCCCATCCTGAATATATCCACAGGAAAATAATTGTGATTTTTTTTTATCTTTAAAGATTTGTCTATAAGAGTTTCTGATTTGCTTATTTTCATAAAGTGATATTCAATGTTGGTTTTGTTTTCTCAGTCATTCTTTTCATTAAGGTTCTATATTCAACTTTTTATTCTTGACAGAGAGACAGAGAGGTACATGTGTGTTATATGTTCATATGTGTGTATGTGTGTGTGTGTGTGTACACCTGTGATTCTGGGTGTACTTGCAGGTGTGTGTTCGTGTGCATGATGGTGTGTATGTGTGCTACATGTTCAAGTGTGTGTGTACTTGTACATGAGAAATGTGAGTGTGCACACATGTCAAAGCCAGAAGTTGACATTAGATGTCTTCCTCAATCACTCACCCCTTTACTTTATTCTGAGACAGGGTCTCTCACTAGAGCATACTGATTCAGCCAGGCTGACTGGCCAGCAAATTCAGCCATCTTCTGTCTCTGTCTCCCAGGGCTGAAGTTACAGATGCACACAGACATTCTCAGCTTTCACTGGCTGCTAGGGATCTGAACTCGGATCCTCACTTTGCATAGCAAGTACTCTACTGACTACAGCAACCCCCCCCCCCCCCAACGACAAACTCCTAACTCTTCACCTCTTCCTCTGCACCAGGAACTTCACAGAAGGCTAGCCCTGCCTGATTAAGACTTTCCCAGGGTCACATGCCAGGCTCTCCTGTGTTCAAGCCTTGCTTCTCTGACAGTTCCCTTCCTCTGTCACCACTGGAAACTACCTAGATCATTAGCATCCGAGCATCCTCCTAAACAATGACAGCATTTCACAACTGCCATGGTTGACTGCTTAGGCAAGCATTTCCTTTGCTCTGTGTTGTGCTGTCCCCTGTGCCTAAGGACTTGTGCAGACATTTCAAGGCCTGCTGATGAACACCCAGCTACAAATCTCTCAACTCCCTGGATTCAAGAATGCCAGCTTACCCTTTGCCATGCCACAACACAAAGGACATCTGAAATTGTGTCATCTCCCTTGCAAGGGCCTGCTGGGGTTAGATAATTTTTCTAAGAGAGAAAAAGGTATTGAACACTGAGAAGGCAACTTATAAAGGAAGCATTAAAATGGGGAGAAGTTTTCAGTTCAGAGGGTGAGTTCATGACCATCACAGTAGGAGCATGGCCGCAAGCAAGCAGACATGGTGCTAGAGTAGTAGCTGAGAATTTATATCTGTTCCACACTTTTCAGGTAGAGAGAGAGACAGAGATAGAGACTGGGCTTGGCATGGACCTTAGAAATCTCAATACCTAACCCCAGTGACACTCCCCGGTGACCTCCTCCAACAAGGCCACACCTTCAAACCCTTCCCAAACAGTTCCACAAGCTGGGGATCAAGCATTCACACATGCAAGCCTGTAGGCACCATTCTCATTCAAACCACACAGAACCTCAATTTCCAACCGTGTTTCTCTTCTCTGCTATGTTATCTCTCTGTGTCTCTTAGCTGATCAAATGGCTCCATGGATCTGGCCTCAAACTCTTTTTCTGACTCCAAATTCTCTTGATCTTACAGCTAACACAATGGCTTTTCCTGGGAAAGGTCGGCCCCTCAAATTCAGAATGCTCAGAATTGTTTCAATAACTTCTCCTTCCAGCTACTGGATTCTCTTATTTCTCCTATTTGGGCTTCTTGAACAATGTTCAAGCCCAAAGTAGAAACCTGATGGTTTTCAACTCTTTCTATTTTCTTAATCCTAATAACAAGACTGAATTTTCTCTTCAGTGTTTGGCCATTCTCTTTCCACTCACAGAATAGCTAATGGGAACCTCCAACATCCCTTTTTACAGTCTGCCCTGATGCTGGTACCATAGATCCCTCTAAAATATAGATTGATCATCCATGCTTTAAAACTTTGAGTGTATCCCTGGTACCTCAGAGTAAAGTCTGAAGTTGCAGCAGAGCCCCTAAGGCTTTCCACACGGATTCTGAAACTACACTATTCCTAGTCGTCTTTGCAGTCACCTCAAACACCAGGAACGAACCGTCTTTCCTAAAAACCCACTGAACCTGCCAATTCCATGTTTTTGCTGTGCTGATCTGTCTGTGTGCAATAACGTGTCCATTTCTTTCTGATACATGGTTACTCATAATACAAAACAATCACAATATAAACACAACCATATGGTACATTAAGCTTCCCTAAACTATATATTCTAGAACAGCATAGTGATGAAGCTAGTTATGTCAGTGTAGACTTCATAATTGCACAATTGGTGAGCACCACGAGGACCAGTATCTTACCTGGTAAAAGCTTCTGCAGGCCTCTGAAGAAGTCAATATCTTTCTAAGGCAGATTTGACTATCTAATCGTCTGTACTGCCCTAGGCAGAGTTCACTACCCTCTCATCTATGTGTCCTTCAAGTAGAGTTAATTACTTTTTGCTTCCTTCCCTTCCTCGTGTCTTTTTCTAATTTTTTATTTGTTTTATTTTTTATTTTTTGGTGCTGGGGATAGAAACTAGGGTTTTGCTTATGTCAGGCAAATGTGCTACCACTGAGCTGTAGGGACCCCCAAGTACAGGGGTCATGTAGGGAGAGCACATGAGTGTCAGTAACCCATAAGGTGGTCCTGGTGTTGGCCTTACTTTTGAGAGAGGGCCTGAGCATCAGTAAGTAGTAAGATAGTCCTGATGTTGGCCTTACTCATGAGATCCTTGAACTCCAGATGGATATTTTGGGCAACATTTCTGAACAAACAGGCAAACCGGCCACCTAATAGGATATGCAAGAATCACTCAGAAATGTAAAATTGAATTTGCTCTGTAAAAAGTAGCTTAAAGGTTCCCACCTTTAACCATTGTGCCGTACTGTCTGAACCATGAAGACCCAGGGAAGAACTTTGACTTCGTCAGGACAGATTTTCAAGATGAGACTAGATAAAGCTAAGGTGACAGAGGGATAGATGATAAAAGTGGGAACTCAGAGGACAGAAGTGAAGCCAGCAGCTGCACCAGAACCTATGTTCTCACACTGGTGTGTCTAATCCAGAGCCTCTTCTGGGAAACCCTCGGTGAGTTTTGTTTTAAGTAGTTTATAGACGCAACTACCAGATTTCAAAGCTAAAGTGATATAAATAACTTGGGGTGGGTTGACCGAAAACCCATGAGAACTCCCACAGCAACTGTGTGGGCGAAGGCGTCTCTTCACAGCAGAACGGAAATCACTTAGTGGAACAGAAGTGCAGGATCAACCTAACCACAGTCCTGAGAGGGTAAGAGACCCAGAGGAGCAGAGAACTGGTGGTGACAACTGGTAACGCCACACACACACACACACACACACACACACACACACACACACACACGCACACACACACAATCTGGATCCGCTCATTGTCAATACTAAAGTGAAGTTGTTGACTAAAGGGATCCTAAGCACACCGTTCTTTGAATAAGACATATAAAAGGTAGGAAGGAATCTCTAGGAGCATAAGATATTTTGAAATAACAACATCAAAAAATGCGCTCTAACCACCAATGGTCTACCTGCAAATGGTAAATATTTTTATATTGTCTCTATACTGAAGATCTAAGATAAGACCTATCCTATGTTAAGTACATGGTCTACTATTGAGCTATACTTTCAGATACATATATCTACATATTATACATACATAGTATATGCATAAATCATTATATATACATTAAACGTGTGCATGCATGTGTGTATGTGCAGATGAGTGCATATGCCCAAAGAGGTCAGAAGAGGGTGTGAGATCCCCTGGAGCTGGAGTCACAGCTGGTTGTGAGACACTCTATGTGGGCGCTGGGAACTCAACTCAGGTCCTCTCGTGAGAACAGTACTCAGTCTTAACTGAGTCATGTCTGAAGTCCCATCATATTTTTTTCTTGAGGCACAGTGTTATGTAACCTAGGCTGACCTTAAACTCACAAGATACAGGCCTCAGCCTTCCAAGTTGCTAGGATTACAAAAAGTTACACACACACAGTCACACACAGAAAAAGAGAGAGAGAGAGACAGACAGACAGACACACATATAAATCATGAAAGACAAGCTACAGCTACCATATTACCAAGTGTTAAGTGATGGCATTTGTAGAAAATTTCTTATTTCAAAGCACCTAAAATATAATATCCCCCTGCTTTTGTAAATCTCCGGCACTATTCTTGGTTTCCCTAAAAAGCAAAGAGCTCCTAGGAGGAGAAATAGAGATTGTAGAACTTGGGTTTTCTCTCTCAGGACAGAGCGAGGGGACGAAGCCCAGGCCCTTGGGTGTGCTAAGCGGCCATTCCACAACCGAGTGGCACTCTGAGCTCTAGAAGACAGGTTTCAGCCTGGAAGTGAGGAGCAGAGTCACAGGCACATACTGGTGATCAATAACTATCCCTTGACTACCTCCACACAGAACTTCATTCAAGGCTGGGGTGAAACATAACCACACTGTTTGCCAGGTGAGACAAAGGTCTCCCACCTCACTTAGCAGCAAAAGCACTGTGCTTCAGTGTCTAGTCACTGAGACCCAGAGAACTCTTCCCTAGCCAGGTTCAGTCACACATACCCACAGCTCCAGGTACTCAGAAGACTGACCCAGGCAGACAGATGGTTTGAGCACAGGAAGCTCAAAATTAGTTTGGGCAATACCTTGACGTTTCATCTCAAACAACATAAAACAAAAATGAAAACCAGGAAAACAGCCCAACTGAGAGTAGAGAGGGCCAGAAGCAACCATAACCCAAAGGTTGCCTCCAACCTCCTCTGCAAGTTCATGAATCCCAATATATCTGCTCGCTGCTCCAACAACTTAGAACATGACACAAACACATATGTTTTGAGGTTTTTTTTTTAAGATTTGTTTATTTTATGTATATGAGTATACTGTAGCTGTCTTCAGACACACCAGAAGAGGGTGTCAGATCTCATTACATGTGGTTGTGGGGATTTGAACTCAGGACCTCTGGAAGAGCAGTCAGTGCTCTCAACCGCTGAGCCATCTCTCCAGCCCATGTTCTGAGCTTTAACAATACTTTAACATACAGTCTTGTACTATTCATCAGGCTGGCCTTGAACTCACAGTAATCACCCTAGAGCTTTGATAAGGTATGAGCCAGCACACAGACACATAAACTTTTAATTAATTCTTTGAAAATTTCATACAATGTATTTGAATCATAATTACCCCCACAACTCCTCTTAGATCCACCCCTGACCCTACCCACCCAACTATATATCTTCTTCCTTTTTTAAACAAACAACTCCAATTTATGCAACCCACATACTCTAGGGGTGCACTCGTCCACTGGAGCATGACCTACCAAGGGCCTCACCTTTAAAAAACAATCTCTCTCTCTCTCTGTCTCTCTCTATCTCTCTCTGTCTCTCTCTCTCTCTCTCTCTCTCCTCTTTTCTAGCAGCCTCCAACTGCCAGTAGCTCCTCAAGTAGGGGTGGGACCTGTGCCCATCTCACCTCTCTATATTGGAAGTTTGTCTGGCTTGAGTTTGGCCAGCCTGGTGCACGCTGTCACAACACTGGGAGAAGGCGTGTTCAATTGCCCTGCTGTGTCTGCAAAACAGTGTCTCAGCTTCTTCAGTCTCTCCACCCACCATGCCACAATGATCCCTAAGCCTTGGGAGGTTCAAGTGTGAGATGCATAATTTTTTAAAAGAAAGATTTTTATATCGTTATATCATGTATTTCCCTCAAAAAGTACAGTCTCTCGTTCTGCCTTAAAATGGGAATGTTGACATGTGTTGCAGCATAGATGATCCAAATGCTAACTTAACCAGTTCCAAAGAACAAACATTACGTGATGCCATTTATGGAAGGAACTTAGTTAATTCACAGATAGAGAAAGTAGAAAGGTCATTACCAGCAGCTGCAGAGAGCTAATGGCTAGCTTCTCTTAATTTTAATGTTTGTATTTTATGTTATTATTTTGTGTGTGTGAGGGTTTTGCTTACATGTATGTATGAGTATTACGTGTGTGTCGGGTGCCCACAGAGGTCAGAAGAGGGCACTGGATCTAATGGAACTGGAGTTAAGACTGTTACGGTAGCTGTGAACTACCATGTGGGTAGTAGGAACTTGAATCCCTGTCCTTTGGAAGAGCAGCAACTGCTATTTAGTGCTAAGCCACCATTCCAGGCCCTGCGAGCTATTTTTATTTTTGTTTCTTTTTTTTTTTTTTTTTTTTTTGGTTCTTTTTTTCGGAGCTGGGGACCGAACCCAGGGCCTTGTGCTTGCTAGGCAAGCGCTCTACCACTGAGCTAAATCCCCAACCCCTGCGAGCTATTTTTAATGAGCACAAAAGTTTCAGCTGGAGAAGATGAAAATGTTCCTGAAGATTGGATGGTGCCAATGTTTGCAAAACTATGACTATACCTGATGCCACGGAGCTGCACCCGATAGGATGGTCATTGTGCATCTTTCACCAGCAGTGAAAGTTTAAAAAAGTGTCAAGTCTCGGCCGATGACAGTTCTCATACTGGCGCAACGTACTTATTTTAACATGACGGTCATCTATGCCTTGTTTTGCGAACGGGGCACGACTCACGCCATTGCATTGGCTCTTAGTAACTATCTTTTAAATAGCAGCTGGCAGCTTGACAGTGACTTTCTCATGTTCTACTGTCAGTGCACAAGCTACCAGCTGCAGGTAGAGAGGGACCCTTTATTTTTATGATTAGTCTTGAACGTGAATTAAGTTCTTGATAAAATAGCTTCTTGGAAGACTCCGTTTTAGTGTTGCTTTCCCCCCTCCTGCTCTCCTCCCCTTCCTCATAAACAGGACATGGAAGGTTTTCAGTCCCACCCACCCTTTCTTTCAAGTACTAGCTTCAAAGTTGAGTAGAAGGCTCAGGCACCTTGTGACCACCAAAGCACGCATTCCTGACGAGGAACGTTTCTCTTCCCGTTCTAACCTAGGCAATGTTCTATCAAACAGAACATTGTATCCTGCCTCAAAATCAGGTCTACGGTACAAACTGGACATTTCCTTTCGTTCTTTCCCCTTGTATGGTTGCTTCTCGGGGGAGGGTGGGCGAGTGACGAGGACGCTTCTGAAGCCCGAGTTCCTCTTTCGGCCTTTGTGGCTTTTACTTCCGCTGTCATCAGAAATCCCCAAGTGCTGCTAATGCTTTCTCCTCTTCCTCTCCTCGGCCTGCTTTTGTTTTTCCTCAACACTGCTGGGTTCTTCCCCATCTCCTGCTCTGGCTGGTTTCTCTGTGAGTCTTGTTTCCCACAGGGTGCTGACAGGCAGTCTCTGTACCATACAACTCTACTCTCTACTCACCACCCTGGGTCGGTAGCGCCAATGCAACTGCACAGTGCAGACCTTGAGCAAGGGGTCAGGTCTACCCTCTAGCTGGTGCTGCCTGTTCACTGCCACCTCTAGCTTCTCAAGGAAAAGTTCATGGGAACAACTTTAGCTCCCACTGAGGCTCTGAGCCACAGCCCATGCATTGAGTAAGTTGCCTCTGAAGACTAAACTTTCCGTGGGGCCTTTACAACTGCAATCATGTAGGGCATGGTGGTGCAGACTTGTAATCTCTGTCCCCCGGAGCTGGAAGGAGGCAGGATTGCTGTAGGTTCCAGGCCAGCCTGGGCTACGGAGCAAGTATCCAGCTGGAGATACATAATAAGAACCCACCTCCAAAAACCAAAGAAACAAAACAAGCTAGAGAATCGGTTCACCCTTTCAGAGAGGCTCTGCTCTTGCAGATCAGAGTTCGGTTCCCAGCACCTAATGCTGGACGGCTCACAACCAGCAGCAGCTTCAACTCCAGGACATCTAATGTCCTCTTCCAGCATGCCAGGGCTCCTTGTGTTCACATATTTCCCACCCCCATACACATAATTAAAAAGAAATAATGTTAAAAGTAATCCACTATCATCAACAAATTCAGGCAAT
Organism: Rattus norvegicus; assembly: GCF_021556685.1. NCBI lineage: Eukaryota > Metazoa > Chordata > Mammalia > Rodentia > Muridae > Rattus > Rattus norvegicus. The sequence goes on from NC_141535.1 coordinate 171,184,334, forward strand.
GAGCTAGGAGTGGAGGCCTTGCCTACCACGAACCAGGCCCTGGGTTCCATGCTTAGCACCAGAAACATCTAAATAAATAAATAAATAAATAAATAAGCAGATCCGATCTTCCACCAGCTTCTCATGCTACCTCGAGTGACTGTTGAGGTGACTCTGCCCTTTGTACTTAGAATCATTTCTTCAGCTTTTCACTCTGGAGCTCTGGTGTGACAAAACCTCACTCACAGTGTACACAGTGGCCTAGTCAAGAAAAATGGAACTTTATTTCTACCTTTCATACAGAAACAATATCCTTGCCATCAGTCAAAGAACATAAGCTTGTTCGATGGTCTCCCTCTTCATTTTTCCCACAGTATGGTACAGCTCTGGGGACTTACCCGATGACATCAAGGAACGTGGTGTGGTGTATAATCCTCTGTCTAATCACAGAGTCACTTGCTAGGAAGATGTCCACACAGGTTTAGCAGCTCTTGGATGCTTTGGGGTCAATTCTGGGTCATGGGAATCCCTGCCATCAACACTCTCTACAGTACCCGTCCTGGCACTCTGGCCTTGTAGCACTTGTCTGGGAATAGGGAAGTAACTTGCCTTTTGACAAGCAGTGCACGGCAGTTTATCTTAAACTCTTAGTATCCCGTTTTCCTCTTTCCTCATCTAGCCTCGGGGTTTCAAACAGCAAGGGAGTCATCTTTCTGGTCAGGGACTAGTGCTTTGACTAGTATAATCTTGTCAACTTGACCCACCTGGAAAGAAGGAACAACTTCTTCCTTCTGTCTGGAAGCACTGCTTCCACCAGACTGGCCTATGGTCACGTCTCTGCAATATTGTCTTGATTTATGATTGATGTGGGAGGGTTCAACCCCCTATGGGCAGTTCCATCCCTAGGCAGGTGCTGCTGGGTTGTATAAGAAAGCAGGCTGAGCATGCGCAGGAGGAGAAAGTGACCAAGCAGCCTTCCTCCTTCGGTGGTTTCTACCTCAGTTCCTGCCTTGACTTCCCTTGAGAGACTTTATATTTTCTTTTTCAGCCATGGCATTTGTCACAATAGAGAAAACTATGCTGACTGAGCCCTCTCCTTGTCTCTGTTTTTAAGATTCATTTTTAAAATTGTATGTGTATAGATGTTGTCCTACATATCTACATGTATGCCATATGCATGCAGTGCCCAGAGAGTGCAAAAGAGAGCACTGGATCCTCAGGAGCAGGAGGTACAGATGGTTTCAGTTGCCATTTAGGTGCTTGGGAACCAAACCTGTGCTCTTACTGACTGAGTCCTTTCCTCAGCCCCTCCCCATTGTTTTCAAGCCCCGCAGCTGCCTCTAATGGACATCGACTGCCCTCTCTAAAGCTGACTGGAGAACAAGTCCAGACATCTCTGCTTTCCTCAACACTGGGTATAGGGCCACACTTGAACACTGAGAGAGGGGATCAACTGCAGGCCATGCAGTCAATGGGAGTTTTTGAACACAAGGGTGAATGTGATATTACAAGTGACCTTGAGGCATCTGACTAAGGAAAAAATCCCCCTTCTGACCAACATAATTACCCAGTCTTTATAGAAATCTGTACATATAAGCCGCTGTATTTCTCTAGGACTAGGTAAAGAGTTACAACAACTGCTTTCTAGAAAAGAATTAGCATTTAACTTTACAGATTATAATTCTCCAACTGAAAGCAAATAAGTAAGCAAGGGAGGGAGGGAGAGGGGGGAGAGAGAAAAGAAAAAAACAAGAAAAAAGAAAAAGAATCCTCACATGCATTGAATCTTCAACAAGGCTTGAGTCTAGGGCTTGCTTTCCAATTTTTATGACCAAGAAAGTGAAGCAGAAGTAATTACCAACATTAGCAAGAAACACAAAACTTAGTTTTAGTTTGGGTTTAGTTTGGTCTGGATTTTGCTGAGTGGGTCTACAATCACCTGTTTCCGTTCTATTACTGCCAACTCTGTCTTTCTAGCCAACTTTTAATGATGCCCAGGACTATGGCTCTGACAGCCCTTGGCTTCTCATTCACCAGTTGACTCCCAGCTCTCCTCACAAGCTGTTTCTCCAGCTGCTCTGAAAAGAAATTTGCTTTGGAAATAGATATGAATGTATATTTGTATGTGAACTTAGCTCGTATAAGCTTCACATGCACTGTTTGGACCCATCACAGAACCAAAAGTGGTAGCTTTTTTTTTTTTTTTTAATAAGAAGGATTTAAAAATAGTAGCAACAACTGACATTTACTTAGTGATGAGTACTATGCCAAGGACTTCTTCAAGAGGAACTCCCTGGTAGATCTTTGGAAATGTGCAAAAGATACCTGTTGTAGGTTGGGAGAACACCTCTCATTTTGCATGTGTTATGTGAGTACATCAGTACCTGGCTTAACTTTCAGTGCTGCCTGCTGAGAAGCGGACTCAAATAAACAAACCAACCAAAGAGAGGCCCACCAACTGGACCAATGGAAAAGAGAGGAGTTGTGAGTTCTCTCTCTGTCTCTGTCTCTCTGTCTCTGTCTCTCTGTCTCTCTCTCTGTCTGTCTCTGTCTCTCTCTGTCTCTGTCTCTCTGTCTCTCTCTGTCTCTCTCTCTCTGTCTCTGTCTCTCTGTCTGTCTCTGTCTGTCTCTCTGTCTGTCTCTCTGTGTCTCTGTCTCTGTCTGTCTCTGTCTCTGTCTCTCTGTCTGTCTCTGTCTGTCTCTCTGTCTGTCTCTCTGTGTCTCTGTCTCTGTCTGTCTCTGTCTCTGTCTCTCTGTCTGTCTCTGTCTGTCTCTCTGTCTGTCTCTCTGTGTCTCTGTCTCTGTCTGTCTCTGTCTCTGTCTCTCTCTCTCTCTCTCTGTGTGTGTGTGTGTATCACAATCAAATTTTGCAGGTGATAAAAATTGTCCTGTAACCATTATAGTCTCTTTCTGTCTCTTTCTGTCTGGGAGAGAGAAAGTGGGACCTTGGAAATGTTGGCTTTCAGCAGAAATTCTCAGGGAAAAGAGAAAGGAGAAAAATCAGTAGAGGAACACTTTTCTAGTAGACACAAGGCTCTGCACTCAACCTCCAGCATCACCAAGGACAGACAGACAAATAAAACAAAAGCCTTGCACACTAAAGAAAATGCCCTCACAAAACAATCGTAAAACAGAGACAAGTGACTTTTACATTTTTTCTTATTATTTTCCTTCCAAAACTTAAATGACACTTTTATTCAACTGTACTAAAGTTAACACCATCGTCAAAATTACTCCAAGCCAGAACTGCATGATCTGCAATCATCACCTACCTGACCCCCATCGCAGTAAGTCTTTGCCGTGATAGGAAATGTCCCGTCTTTCTGCACCTCCTCCCTGCCCTGCTCTAAGCTCTCATCACTTCTTACCCAGATTATTACAGTCCATGCAACTGCCGTCCCCTCCCGTCCCTGTCCCCAGCAACTCCACCCCCGAGGCTTCCTATAACGTTTATCTTCAATATCCCTCGAAGGTCACTTTATTAAAGGGCCGGTAAGGTAGACATTATTGGTAAGCAGTTGGCACCTCTGTAGTCATCAAAAGTGTACTCTTGTAGGGGGCTGCGGGACTCTGGGCCCACCCTTGTCCTCTCACTCAGTTCTGGCAGTGGGGTAAGTGACATTGCTCTGTCATGTGATCCTACCGTGATGTGTTGCCCTCCCACAGGAACAAAGTTAATAGGTCAATCCTTCGCAGACCTCTCCCTGTCCTCCCCTTCCCCCCATGCCCCATTCTATTCCCCCAAGACAGGTTTCATATAGCTGGCCTGATCTCCCCAAAGTAGCTATGCTGCTGAAGATGACCTTGATCTTTTGGTCTTCCTGTGCCCATGACCCTGGAGCTGATATTTCAGGCTTATACCATCATGCCCAGCTTTTTTTTTTTTCTTTTTGTAATAGGAACTGAACATAGGTCTTCATATATGCAAAGAAGCCAAGCACTTTACCAATCAAATCCCCAGTCCCAAACCATGGACTTTGTCTTATATCCAATGACCCAAACCTATTAAAGTTCCCACCCGTTTTAAGATCCACCACTCTAGTCCTCCCTTGGGCATGGGGCTCTGACTTTTTCTGCCACAGCCAGTTTTGTTTTTTTTCCCATGAGAGTCTTCTCACATGCTCATCCCATGTCTTTGTTAGGTTTCTAGCTAAATGCCCCCAACTGCCACTCCAAGCCACAGTCCTCAGATAAACCTTTCTAGTTCCCTGCATTTGGTGCCATGGCACCTGTTACAATCACTTCTTAGGGTATTTGTTCAATGTCCTCCAGAGTAAACCATGCTCTTTTTTTTTTTTTTTTTTTTTTTTGGTTCTTTTTTTCGGAGCTGGGGACCGAACCCAGGGCCTTGCGCTTCCTAGGCAAGCGCTCTACCACTGAGCTAAATCCCCAACCCCGTAAACCATGCTCTTAATGAGACCTTGATTGTCAGTACATGCTCACTGAATGAAAGAACGAACGGGAGGAACACTGTTCTCCCCACATGTACATCTTAAATCAGGAAATCGACAGGTCCTCGGACTGCCTCTACATGGATCTTGATTGACAGCTTTCCCAGCGCTGTCAGCCCTGTTCAGAGAACCACTTCAGCCTTTCCTCTCAACTTTATTGAAGCTAATGAATAATTATAATTACAGTAATTATAATTACAAAGAATAATGTGATATTCTGTGAGTACCTTGCCTTTAAAAAGCAAGCCTGACCCACAGATTCGTCACACAGGAGAAATTCTTTTCTCCTCTTGCAGGGCTAGAGATGGAGCCCAGGACCTCACACACGCTGGCCAAGCATCCCACTGCTAAGCTACAGCCCCTGCCCGCACACAGAGGATTCTTAAATCTTAGGTCTTGAGCTGTTCAGCTTTCAGCCCGTCCGAATAAGGATTCTGCTGGCTTGATTCAGTTTCAGACTCTGCTGTGGAACAGTTACCAAACATGGGCAGAGAAGCCTCGCAAGGGGAGGGAGGCCAGGGGTTCAGCTCACAGTTATATAACCACAGAGGAACATGCAAAATCACAAAGCTCCACCTCCCTTAAAAATAGTAAATTCTGAGGATGTCCAACGAGCACATAGCAAGGGCATCTTAGTTGCTGGGCTAATAGCTGGAATATAAGATTCCAGATATCAACACAATGTGATAGGTTTACATAGTTGCTACTTTAAATAACTTTAGACCCTTGATGACCTCATCAAGAACTGTTATGTGCTGTAGTTGTCAGAAACAGTGTACTAAATGCCATTTCTCTTTCACTGACAATGAGTCACAAATGCTGACCTACCAGTGCTGACCTACAGACTGTCCCCAAACAAGACGCATTCCAATAGTTCGTTTCTAAGTCTGTTGTTAGAAGCTGGGAACATAGTTTCCCATAGAAACAATTTTAGACGTGGTGGCTTTGATTGCCAGATACGGCCAAAGGAGCCCATAAGTAATTTTATGAAGGTAACACAATGAACTTCATGAATTTTATGAAGATAGAACGATGCTTTTCTATAAGAAAAATTGTTTTCAATTTCCAAGCTACAATTTCTGGAACCCTCTTCCATTATTGGCCTGAATTCCAAGTGAAGGAGTGCTGAGGTTGGCCAGAGTGTTGGGAGCCCTAGTGGAGCTTGGCTCCAGGGCAGCACAGCCATGACAGGGCCAGCAGAGTCCTGACAGGGGAAGCACTCCTATGACAGGGCAGCCATGATAGGGCCAGCACATCTATCATGGAGGGGGCAGTGCAGCCATGACAGTCACTCCGGTCCTGGTGTTTTTTATTGGTGGGGATTTCCTTTTCCTCTGGCAAGAATTTGCTGTGTTCAGAACATGACCACTCTCTGCTGAGCGTACTCTGTGCTAGAGAACAGTGTCCACATTATTTTGTCTGACTTTCCAAACACTCTCAACATCTCTGAAACCATTTTTACATGCCTTTTAAGGAGGAATGTGAAGGCTTGGGGGTGTTAAGTAATTTACCTAAACTCATACTGGGGGCTAGGACTGAGATCTACCCTATTCTACTCCAGCTCCACTTGTTTCAGGCTTGAGGACCACGTTCCAGAGAGCAGCGGAGCATTTCCAACCGCTCAATGTGTAATTCTCTATTCCATAGCTCTAATCATATCAGCAATCACCCTCCCAGGCATCTGACTCCAGACCACAGAGACCATCTACGCAGACAATGCAAGGATGAGGTTCTAGAAATCTAATGGCTACCAGACATTCCAACAGGAACAGGCAAAGCCAATGTAAGGATGACTCCTGCCACATAGCAGCTTCAGGCATACTGCAGAGGGCCCCTCGGAGGATACTGGACTGCAGTAAACCCTAAATGGGTGACCTTCAAAAGAAGGTGTGCCTGCAAAGGGCTCAGGAAGCAACACTGGTAAATCACCGGTTCCTTGGGAAGAGACAGGACTAGCTTAACTGCCCAGCATTGCAGAGAATGGGGACATGGGAAAGCTGGATCAGAAGGAGCAAGCACCACTAAAACTTCTGCATTGGAATTCTGCTTTCAAATAGTGCCTACGGGTGGAGGTGGATCTCCTGTCCTGTAACCCTATCAGCTTTTCCTGTCGGCAGGCTAGTAGCTGTAACTATGCATGTATTTGTTTTCCCTGTATTAAAATACACTGTATGGCCTGAAGACATTTTGAGCAATAATAACTTACTTTATGTGTATCTATTTTGCTACTTATGATTATTACATTTGTTTAAAAACTGTGGTTTGTACAATAAGTTCTGATGAGGATGGGGGGGGCGGACTCACATTCACTTTGGTGAAATTGCGAACTTGTGGAGACACTCTGGAAGTGATTGTGGAGACGTCTTAAAAACCTATACAGAATCTACCACATGACCCAGCTGTGCCACTCCTTGGCATATGCCCAAGGGACTCAACATCCACCTGCATGGAAACCTGCTCAGCTGGGTCACTGCTGCTGTGCTCACAACAGCTATGACATAGAAGCAACTTTAATGTTCTTCAACCGGTAAAGAGAATATGGCACTAGGAAATACTATTCAGCTAAAAGAAAAATGAAATCATGAAAGCTCCTAGTAACTATCACATTGGATGAGGAAATCTAGATTCAGAAAGAAAAACATCACAAGCTTTCTCCTCTGGGGATCCTAGCTCCAAATCTTCAGATGTGAGTGTACCACATAGAGTAACTACAGAAACCAGGAAAGACGAAAGGGACTATGGGGATGGAGAGAAAAAGCAGTTATAGGAAGGGGAAATTGGGATTATGGGGAGTTTAACTGGGAGTGGAATTCGGACATGGAGAGAAAGAGGAGGAAGAGGGAGAAATAACACTAAGAGTGTTTGAAAAACCCATAGGACACTGTACTATTTTATATTTGCCTACAGTTAATATCTAAAAATAAGTGCAGTAAAAATAAAGGTTACAGCGTTTCTAAATAAGTATCAAGTACTGGGGTCCAGAGTTAGTGCTGTAGCTATAGATCCAGACCCTAACGGGTCTAGCTTTGTGAGTTTTGCTCCCATTCGACAATGCTGTAACAAGCTCTCCCTGACTTCCTTTATACTTCAAACTTTAAAAACATTTATGTATACACATGTGTGGGTACATACATGCCAAAGTGTGTGTGTGTGTGTGTGTGTGTGTGTGTGTGTGTGTGTCCTGGGAATCCTAGGGAACACACTCGGGTCAGCAGGCTTGATAAGAGGTGACTGAGCCTCCAAGGCCCTTTATACTTTGTTACAGTGACTTTTATTCTCTCTGGGGCTTACTGTCTCCTTCTGCTAAGGTAGGCCTAGTCCTGGAAGCTTCTAGAGTCCTTACAGTCCTGACTAGGCCTAGGATGTTTTCAGCCCTTGAGACTTAATGCTGAATAAGCTCACCCTTCCTAGGATGTTTTCAGCCCTTGAGACTCACTGCTGAATAAACTCACCCTTCCTAGATCTTTCTGAACCCTGGCTGGCTGGTTCAACTCAGCTGTTCTGGCTCAAACTCCTCTCCAAGCTGACTGAGTCAAATGGGCTTCCTTCTTGGCCTCTGACTGAATTGGTCTGCTTAGCCTCATAACTAATTCTGGCAATCTGTTCTACTTTTCTGGCCCCTTCTCATTCTTTGGCTCATTCTGTCTCTACCTCTGTCTTGCTTGTTCTCTCTTCAACCTGTTTCTTTAAAACTCTCCCTGTAAAACCATCTCCTCCCTGCACTGCTCCCTCTTATGTTGCCTCTCTATCCTCTCTTCTCCTGAGAGTCAGGCGTATCTGTTCTGTCATATCTTTTTCTGATTCATCATTTTGTCTGCCACTCAATTAGATACCACTTTCACACATGGGTGCTTCCTTCTACAAACTAACTTTACCTTCATTGTTTTGGATTAAAGGTGTGTGCTAAGGGCACGACTGCATTCCAGCCAATAAAGGTATGGGCTAAGGGCTGATCCAGAACACAACTAGAGGCAGGTTTGCTTTTCAGTAAATAACACAATCTTGGGTTCACAGAGTGATCTAATGTCCTGCCACCATACCTCATACTACCTTTGAACCTGCTCATTTACGTTTTTGTCACCAGTATCTAGAGCAAAGTTTTGCAAAGACAAGCCAGTGACTGTCAAACATTCTGAAGAGTGGATAAAAGCATCAAACATATGTGGGTAACAGGTACAAGTAATGCCCTGAACAACTTCACCGATCCTAAGGTAATAGGATATAAGAGAAGGGATAACGTTTTTCCTATCTCGAAAATTTAAGTTTAATGAAACTCTGTGGAGACGTGTCAATGAAAAAACTCAGACAACACAGGAGTCAGACACTGGGAGGAGACATTGAAGCCTTCCAGGACCCAGCAGGTATGTCATGAGCAACAGTGGAGTTTGGTCTAAAACGAAAAGCGGGGTGAAAATGATGGTGGTAAGATTGGGAAGTCCAACTGTGTGGGAAGGGCTCAAAGCAGAACACAAAACACTAATAGGGCAGATCAAGGAGTGTCATTTTGCACGAGGAGGAAGCTTGAGTGGCAACCATTCGACACAGTTGAAAGGACTGAGGGGGAAAACTGCCTCAACCATAACAGCTGCCTGATAGTCTGCCAGAATCAGGCCATTTATAAATTACAGTTCAGTTACTGACAAGCAGAGGTGAGAAGCCCTTCGAGGCTGGAGATCAGCATGTAACCCTTTCATGTCAAATATCAGGGAGGTGCTCCAGGCCTACAGGGATGAAAGGGACGGAAGTCAACACGGCCTCGGGAGCTTCTGCCGAACAGAGCAAAAGCCATCTGTCTCTTCGGATTATATTTGACTCTAAGGTTCTGGTCTTATTGCTAAGATGGTCTTATAATGCAGTCCACACTGCAGCTCACTATATCTGTCCCTGCTGATGACCATCTGCTGGAAAAGCTGAAGGACCTCCTCAGACACTTGATCACAGTTAGGCAAAAGCACTGGGATATCTAGACACTGTATTCCCGGAAGTCATACCATGTGAAATACTGAGGCAGTTCCAAAATGGAGGATCTTCTGGATCCATTAAGGAAAACAATGCGATTATTTTATGTGCTATTTTTTATCTGTTAAAAAAAAAATGGACATGGGCCATTTCAATCCCTGAAGATGCAAACTGACTTTATTTAAGTATTTGCAAAGGCAGAATAACAGTTTGTTCCAGTTGACCTAAGAATTAAACCAAATAGCTGTAATGGAAACTCACTGAGCACGGTCAAACCAGTCAGATGTGGGTCTCCAGAGCTGACCCAGCATCCCGCACTGGAAACAAGTGCACGCAAAAGGCAGGTTACTTAAACATGCTAACAACCACAGCTGGATCGAAAAACATACATCTACTCGATTTAAATGACTTAAAAGTTCCCATAGTTACTTTTCAAAATGTTATGAGAAACATGATGCCTTCCAAGTTGGGGCTTACAGAGTAACTCAGGCTTTGCCTCAAGTGCAGTCTCCATGGTGGAAAGAGGTGATTTGAGTGTTTTCAGAAAGTACTTGGGGCTTTGACTCTCGAGCACCAATCTTCAGCCTGGTGACTGTGGAAAATTATATGTTTACTTTTCCACTAATGAAACCTAACTAAATGCAAAATTGTCCACAATTCTGTTTTGATAAAGGAGTCTCAGCTGACTTTAAGCAAATCTTTTAAACAAACAAAAATTTCTTAGAAATAAACTACTTGTTTTTCAGTGGAGATGTTCAAGGCCTTGAAGTCACAGCCCTTCTTCCTCTTCTCTTCTGTAAAACTCAGCTCTGTCCGCCTGTCTTGTACTCATTTTAGAAGATTAATTCTTCATGAATAGGAACTTTGTTTTGGTCAAGGAATTCATTCTCCGAACTCCCACAAATGTGCCAAGAGATATGTTTAGAAATGTTCTTTCAATAAGTCTGAAATAAGACGAAAACCAAATGTCCACCAAACTTGGCTCAACAAATTTACATTACATCTTCATAAGACACACTAGAGAGCGAGTGAGTGAATTCAACTGTGGCCTAACCTGTGGATATCTCACATTTTACGTGGAAGACAAACAGTTTTAGTGATACACATGGCATGGCCTAACATGTTTGTGTTGTTTCAGAATTGCAGTTGAATATTGCAGGGACAAAATGTTCCCAATATTGCATAAACGGTTCAAGAACACATGGAATGATAAAATGTCCAAATATCTTTTAGGAAGTAAATATAACATGGGTACTAAATTTATAAAAAAATATTTCATAAGAACATGCGTGAGGGAGATATGAATGGCTATACAATAAGAAACATTAATACCATTTTATCTCAGTAGATTTAAGAAGATCATAACATTTTCCAGAGATGAAGGAAAACCTTTGACAAATCCAATGGGCTTTCTGTCTAAAAATACTCAAAACATAAACAAACAGAATGATTGTCTACGGTTATAGGCATGAAAAAGGCAACTTGGCACTGACCAGGAAGTGTCTTCCCTGACGGCTGGCCTTCATAGTACTAGAAGGTGCTATGCAGGCTGCTTGGGGGGAAAAGTCATTATCAGTCTTAACCAGCTCTGAACCTTGTGAGTTGACTAAGCAGGCGAGCTATGCCCATAGAGGCAATAATGGTACAGATGTTGCGGGTGTAACCCACCACTTTGTTTGGATTTAATGCCCATTCCACAGAAGAAATACCTGGTACTTATAAAACTGGCCAAGAACGCATGGTTGCAAGCAGCACATTTTGTTCAATGAACATACCATCAAACCATCACCTGAACTCACACCTCTACATGCAGCAAGAAGGTCCTGCCTTGGAGCTGGGCATAGAGGTGCATGCCTGAAATCCCAGAACTTGGGAAGTGGAGGCAGGCAGATTTCTGCACATTCAAGGTCAGCCTGGTTGAAATACTGAGTTCCAGGACAGCCAGGGCTACATAGTGAGACTGTTTGAAACCAAAACCAAAACCAAACAAAACAAACAAAAATGGGGGGGGGGGGGGGGCGAAGGGAGGGGACAAACAGACAGAGACCACCTCACTAATGGCAAGCAGATGCTGATACTATGTCTCCCAGACTCTAGCATCATGAGCTAACTGAATCATCTTTCTAAATTACCCAGAGGGTTGAGTTTGGAGATGCAGATAACAGAGCAGAGCAACAGGCATAAACCTACAGGTGCTTGAGGAGGAGCTCATAAGTGCCAGCACTTGAACTCTCCCAGGTTTAATCCTTACCACCACAAAATTAATAAAATTAGACTAATATGTAAAATCAATCACCTTTAGGTATGTAAATAATGCCAGCTAAAAGATAAAATGCGAGAGAAAACACCTTGTAGATGGAAACAAACAAACAAAAAAAATCCCAAATATACTTAAGGACCATAAAAATACATGGAAAAATGACAAAAACTATTATTGAAAGAACACTGAAGAATACTTGACTACAAAAATATCCTTTTTTTCTTAGATAAATTGCTCTGTTTCTGAGTTAATTTACAAATTTAATGCAAATGTCAAGAAGTTTTCTGGACTGAAACTAATGTTCAATTTTAAGGCAGTTTGTCAACTTTGGACTTAGGGAAGAATGAACTGTGATCGGGGTGGGGGCTGCACGGTGGTGCTCCTCTGGGGAATAAACTTTCTTAGAGTGGGTTCCATTCTCCTCCCCTGGTTTATTGCCAGTAGTATTATTAAATCATCCAGTTTCCAAAAGAAGCTGAAAAGTCTCCATTCTAATGAGTCACCATGTAGCCTGAATATGCTAGTAACTGATTTAAACTTAAAATAGGAATTGTGTGATGTCATAACCACCATGCCTAGCTATCCAGACACGTAGAGTTGTCCAGGAGCTGCAGGACAGGTACCTGGACCACCCCAGGGGGCTCCTATCCTGGACTTCCCCATGGTGGGCCAGTATGGAGGTGGATTCCCCCCTAGTGGTGGTTACAGAGCTCCTGCCCCTGGAGGACCCTATGGGTGCCCCGTGTTGAAGGAATCCCTTCTGGAACTCCAGGCGGACCATATGGCGGTGGACCACCAGGAGGTCCCAATGGTCAGCTACCTCCAAGTCCCTATGGTACCCAGCAGCCTGGACCTTATGGACCGGGGTGTCCCCACCAACCCCCCAATGTGGATCCTGAGGCCGACTCCTGGTTCCAGTCGGTGGATGCCAATGGCAGTGGCTATATCTCCCTCAAGGAGCTGAAGCTGGCCCTGGTCAACTCCAACTGGTCCTCATGCAATGACGAGACAGGCCTCATGAGGATAAACGTGTTTTGACAAGACCGAGGCTGGCCGCATTGATGCCGACATCTTCTCAGCCTTACGGAAATCCCTCCAGCCGTGGAGGAGCCTCTTTGAGCAGTGTGACCGGGACCACTCGGGATCCATTCGCTCCACAGAGCTGCAGTAAGCGCTGTCCCAGATGGGCTACAACCTGAGCCCTCAGTTCACACAGCTCCCGGTTTCCCAATACTGCACGCGCTCTGCCATTCCCACCATGCAGCTGGACTGCTTCATCAAGGTGTGTGCCCAGCTGCAGGTGTTGACTGAGGCCTTCCGCGAGGATACCACTGTACAGGGCAACATCCGGCTCAGCTCTGAGGACTTTGTCGCCATGACAGCTTCAAGGATGCTATGATCCAGCCTACCTAAAGGGCTTGGCGCACACCAGGGGATGTGGGCCTCTCCTTTCCTCCTCTCCTAGCAGATAGTGTTTCCTAGCCTGAGCTAGAAAGTACAGAGGTTGGCTATCCTGGGCTGTGGAGTGGCCCGGCCCTGGAGTAGGGGCCCTATAGTAACAATGGAGTTAAGTGTCTGGTCAGCTGTCCTGGCCTCTGGCTTTTCCCCTCTTCTCCCTGATGCCAGTGCTAAGTGCTCATTGGCTGGCCTACCTGTCATCCCTGACGGAGACCACCAGGCCAGAAGAGCCCAGTTTCTGCACCGTGGAGTCAGACTGAGCGGGAGGGAGATTTTCTGGGACCAGAGCCTGGGATTCCTCGGCTCCCTCAATTCTTGTATCTTAACATTAATTTTCTTGAGGCTATGCCTACACAAGAAGCTTGGGCATTCTGCCATCTCGGCCATATCTGATGAGGCTCATGGCCTCCAAAACTCAGACCCCTCGCTGGCTTGCCACATTCCACTCAGCTTCCCTCCCCAGGGACATCCTACTGCCAACATTGTTTGTAATTTGCTTTTTTTTTCTTTCCCATCTGGGACCAAACTGTAAGCGTCAATAAAAGAAAGACTCCACAGTCCCATGTTTCCCACCATGAAAAAAATTAAATAAAATAAAAATAAACTTAAAATAGGGTCTGAGGGCGTGGTCCGTGTTAGAGTACTTGCTCTGCGTGCTTGAGGACTTAAGTTCAAATCCCCAGCATGCATCTGCAACCTCAGCACTGTGAGGCAAACCCCTGTGGGCAGGGCTTGGGTGGGGGTGGGGAGTCACTGGCCAGCCAATAGCTGAGTAGTAAGCTCCAAATTCAGTGAAGAGATCCTGCCTTAAAAAATCAAGGCATACAGGGAGATAGGAACAGAGAAATGTACTTGGTATTTACTTCTCTTCTTTACACACGCGCGCACACACGCGCGCGCGCGCACACACACACACACACACACAAACGTGCACGCTCTATGGTTGGGTACATTAAATCCATTTTTGTAGATCACATCTAGTCTACTTGCTGCCAAAGTTTGGCTTTTTTGGAAATAAGCAACCTTTTTCTGTAAAAGGTCAAAAAGCAAATATTTTTGGCTTTATAATCTACTCATAATCTCCCATTTCACATTCTTACTTGTAACTCAAAAAATACAAAAGACAATAAAAAAAAGTTGTATGCGTAACTTTGAATTTATCTTTCATGGTGATAGTTTACCCACTTACGTTCACCCTGAAATTCAACCTCCAGTACCCCAGAAAAGTCTGGCACCTGACCTAACCTCTTGTTACATCTTCCTCATTTGCTTGGAAGCCAGGCTTGGGTAATGCATAATCCACTAAGAGGATCAGCTCCTCCTGGCAGAGAAACATCTAGGAAGTTGCCCTCTGAAGAGAGCCCCTCATTGGGAGACAAGGCTCTATCATTTGTTAGACTTCGATGGTCTCAGCTCACGTTAGACACCTGCCTCAGCCACGGCTCCTACCACTGTGCTAAGCAGCACTTGTGCCTCTGCTGGGCCTGCCAGTCGGATTTATTCTCTAGTTTCCTAAAGATATATATGCTAAATGTAAGGGCAGCAGCATCCACCCAAGGCAGACCAAGAACGTACACACTGCCAGTCACATAGTGAATATCAGAGGCAAGCTCTCACTCCTGGAGCAGATACTATTTGAGAGACGGACAAGATGACTTGACGTGTGGAGGACATTGGGTAGGTGGATATCAGCTCCCCAGTATCTTCAGGACTTGCAGAAGATACCGGGATCCCCAGGGCTGCGTGATTTACTCAGTTGAGCTAGGTCCTAGGTCACTTGTAACATGATCCCAGGCCAACTCAAGTTGAACCTCATACATCTTCAGCTTGACAGGAAAGTAGCCTAAAACTATCAAATTACCTGGAGCGTCCCTGGACCAATGGCCCAGTCTTATCAGTGTTTCCAGTTCTATACAGCAGTGAAACCTAAGGCATTCTCACAGATTAACAGACTAGTCACATGTTCTCACAGAGTTCTGGTTTTTAAACAGCCATCATGAAGATCAGGTAAGAAATCTATGAGAGTCTTTACTGTGTTCACGAGGGGTAGTGAAACTAAGGACTGGTCATCTCCTAGTTATTTCCCTACATTCTGTTATCACTGCTGCTCTTTCGATTATTTTTATCTCCGCACCTGAGGGTGGAAACATCACATGAGCCAGAATGAGGCACCTGCCTGTAATCTCAACATTTATGAGGCTGAAGAAGAGGACCAAGAGTTCAAGGTTACCCTCAGCTACATAAATTGAGGCCAGCTGGGCTATGTGAGAACCTGTTCTCCGAAATGGCTGGTGGGATGGCTTAGCAGGTACAACACTCGCTCCATAAGCCTGAGTTCAATCCCCAGAATCCACATTTAAAAAACAAAGCAAACGAAACAGAACAAACAAAAAACAAAACAAAACCAGAAAAGCTAGCACAGTGGTGTGTGGCTCTAACCTCGCAGTCTTGGGGCAAGATGGGAAACAGACACAGGGGAGTTACCTGGATGGAGGCTCTTTGGTGTCAGGAAATAGAAGGCAGGAAAGAAACAAGAAGACTGACTCAACAGGGCAAATAGGTGAGAGCTGTTCCTCTGAGCACCCTTGGTCTCTACTGTGTACGCCTATGCATGTCCTGCCTGCCCCCGTTAATCAAGTTCTCAAAACCTCCGGAAATGACAAGAACACTGCAAGAGCTTGGCCTGCCTAGGTAGACCCTCCTCCTCTGTGCACTATCATCACCTTGGCAGTGTGAACCACCACGCCAGGCATATTTCTAACACATGAACACTGCATATCAGTGCACTCTCCCTCCAGAGTCGTCTATTAACCATTTACCGGGGCGTTAGTGGCCAAGGGAGTGCCATAATGTCATTAGTCCATGAATGCTGCCCACCTCACTCATTCCTTTCCATCCTCCTGAAGATCCAACTCTGGAGTTACCTGCTCTCAGAACGGCACCTCAGCGACTATGAGAAAAGGCTGCTGTTTTGAATATAGAAACACTTTAAACAGGGGAGCAAGCAATAAATAAGTGACTTCTGAAAACTCTTAAGAATTTCCACATTTAGTATTGTATTTTTTTTTTCAATTTTTTTTCCTTTTCTTTTGCAGTCCAGGCTAGTCTCAAACTCATAGCAATCCTTCTGCCTCAGTATCCCAAGTGTCATGGCTTAAAGCATGATGGACCGTGCTAAGCTCTGTGCTTCTATTTCATACATCAAATTCTTCATCCAGTGAAAAGATCTGTGGCCCTAACAACATAAACTGGCCCCAAGAACAAACAATGGTGGACCCGTCTGCACTGCCCACAGCCAGGAAAGGATTAAGTAGACCCAGAGCAACTCCTGAAGATACAAAGGCTGATTCACTAGCAGACGGTCTGGGTGCCATTTGGGTCATTTCAGAACGGAGCAGTTAGCTCAAGTAACAGAAGGAAGATATTAAAGCCTGCGTAGTGGTCCCTGCCATACTGGCTTTTGTCTTTAATTTATAGTGTCTGCAAAGTGACTACGCTGAACTTGTTTTATTTAAAAGAACAGGTTAGCAGAGGCTGGGGGGAACTCACACTGTTTCATGTGCTCTAAGAACACAGACATTCCGTCTTCGGAAAGGACATAAACCAAGACAGTGGGCCATGGGCTTGCTCTTCCCAGTGGAAAGGCACGAAGCACTAGAGCAAAGCAGTCTCCGTGCCTGAGGAGCTGTAATTCTAAACTGAAGGCAGAACAGTTGATGCGCTGTTTCATTTGCAAAGCTGTAGCAGCAGACTGAATGTCATAAATGCTCCACCAAGTACTGAGGTAAAGTACTGAGATTTGGGTTTAAAGGTTATTTCTGTCTGTCTGTGTCTGTCTTTCTCTCTCCCGGTATGTGTGTGTGTCTGTCTTTGTGACAGAGCACTCAAATGCATTCAGTATTTCGTATTTGAATGAAACAGACACTCTACCATGTTGTGACTTTGTTCTTGAGAATCCCATGCACTCCCAACTTGACTGGGATGGGGAGCTGTTTGCTCCACTCTGCTTCAATGAGTACTGTGGGACAGTTACCGAAAAAGGAGAACACCCTTAATGTGTACTTTATTAAAAACTGAAAAATTAAAATAAACAATTAACAGTTAGACGATAATTGGGTAACATCAGTTAAAGGTTTAAAGCTTGACATATTTACAAGCCCACAGATCCTTGTTCAGCACCGAACACTTTAGTCTACGTAGTCAAAGTCTTCTGGAATTCCAAAGTTTTTATCAATTTTAGTTTCTTCAAACCCATATTTTCTTTTGGCCCAGGATTTTATTGCAAATATGTTATCTAAAAAAAAAAATAAAAACTGTTTTTAACACCATAATCATAAAACATCCTAATCTAACGATCTGTGTCCATGCTGAGCTTTCATTACTCTGAGATACATGCAAATGAGAAGTGGTCTGCTCCTTAGAATGACGGAGAACAGGGCAGCTTCCGGCCGTCCCCCACATTCTGAGATTCTCCAATTAGAATTATAATTCCTCAGACATGGAGACTGCTTTGCTCTCGTGCTTGGTGCCTTTCCACTGGAAAGAGCAAGCCCATGGCCCACTGTCTTACAGAAATGTGAAACTGCTCCACTCCCTCAGCACGTCCAGCTGCTCCTGCTCTCAGAGGAAGCACTTTCTCTCCAGACTCCTGTCCTTCCAGTCGGAGTAATGGCTTCCAGATAAGCAGGCCAGCCTGAGGGACCAGGCGAGAGGAGTGGAAAGGGTTCGCCTCTTAAAATAACACAGAAGCAGATGTGTCCTCAGCATCCTTACAGGGATTTGTACTGTACTACTGAAAAAACGGTTGCACCTAGTTAAAGGAATTTACCCCAAAGGGGAAACCCCAGAGTGTATAAAAAGATTTCGAGATAAGAGTCTTCACCCAAAAGGGATGTCGATACCTGCTCCTAAGGCATCACTGATGCAAGGGACGCAGCCAGTGCCAATGTGCAAAGGCAGCTGCCCTGAGGAGTAAGAACAACAGTCTTCCCCAACTCTCAATCTACACAGTTCTCATATATTACATAATGTCTAATTAAAATGCTTTCCACAAACACAAGAACAATGGCACAGGTTTTCCAAGTCTGTCAGAGTATAATGTATTACTAGTAAAAATCAATAAAAGATTAAAGCAAAACCTTCCTAAGTGCTGTGGCCATATCATGTCATTCTTCCTTCTAGCCACCAACCACACAGCTTACAATGTTCTAGAGGAAAAACCTTTGAAAAAAGTTGATTAACTTAAAATGGGAGTCATTAAGGTAGACCCTAGCAAAACCTGATTGGTGTCTTTATAATTGAGACACAAAGAGAGATGGATCATCAGTTAGCAGAGGGAAGAGGATGGGAAGACTTAGGAGAAGGCAGCCATGGGCAAGGCAGAGCGGCCTCAAAGGAAACAGGACCCAAGCCTTCAGACTGGTGAGAAGTCACTTCTGTTGCTAAAACTACTCTGTAGTATCTAATCTGCTATCCTGAAAGTCAATGCGTGGAACTGGAGTCTCCTTTAATAAACTATTTCCATGGACTTGTTTCTAAGTATTAAATAAATATAAATTTGGAATTCAATTTTCTTTCTAGAGTAAATACTACCACCTGACATGGGAAAAAGAGTGCTGTACCCTAGCTGGATAGAAAGGCACTGAACTGTAGCATCTTTGGGTCTGGTTATTTATATGTTTGTGTTGTTGTGTGTGTAATTCTCTAAAGAATCAACAGTGCTAACAAAATGCCACTGTTTTTATAAGAATGTGTTATAGAAAGCTAACAAGGTTTTTTGCAGTGAACTCAATTCACTTCATGCACTAAGATGCCTTTGGATTCCTAGCACAGAAAACAAAGTCTCTATACTGAATTTATTATGATGTAATTTGTTAAGTAAGATGTAAAGTATCAACAAAACTTTGGCAAGGTTGAACAGTTCATCTATATTTAAGACCCTGGGGGGGTTGGGGATTTAGCTCAGTGGTAGAGCGCTTGCCTAGGAAGCGCAAGGCCCTGGGTTTGGTCTCCAGCTCCGAAAAAAAGAACCAAAAAAAAAAAAAAAAAGACCCTGGGTTATCTTTCATTCTCTAAACTAAAACACTAAATTCTTAGACAATATTCTTTTAAAAATATTACATGTTTTGATGTGTCTGTTTTCATGGGATCTGTGTGTGCAAGTGTGTCTATGGCTGTGCTTGGGCTTTCTCTTTCTCTTTCATTTGTTTTGTCTGCTTCTAGTATGTTTTTATTTTATCAGACTTTTCTTAGATGTCTCTATGTATTCTAATGGGAGAGAAAAAGAAAGGGTGTGCATTTGGGTGGTGGGAAAGTAGGAAGGATTCTGGGAGGAGTTGGGAGGGAACCATAGTCAGAATATATTGTATTCTTAAAAAATCTATTGGTGGTACACACCTTTAATCCCAGCACTGGGAAGACAGTGGAAGGTGGATCTCTAAGTTCAAGGCCTGCCTGGTCTACAGAGTACAGCCAGGACTACACAGAGAAGCTCAAACAGACAAAATAAAACAATATGTATTTATTATATTGTGGTGGTTTGAATAGGAATGGTCCCCATTGACTCATGTGTTTGAATTCTTGGCCCATAGGGATTAGCACTTTTAAGAGGTGTAGCCTTGTTGGAGTGGGTGTGGCTTTATTGGAGGAAGTGTGTCACTGTGGGGGTGGGCTTTGAGCTCTTATATACTCAGGCTATGCCCAATGTGGTAAAAAGTCTGTTGCCTGTAGATGGACATGTGGAACTCTCAGTTCCTCCAGCACTATGTATGCCTGTATGACACCATGCTTCCCGCCATAACAATGGACTAAACCTCTGAAACTCTAAGCCAGCTCCAAGTAAATGTCCTTTATAAGAGTTGCCTTGGTTATGGTGTCTCTTCACAGCAATAGAACGCTGACTAAGTCTGAAGTGTGTATGTCCATGTTTGCATGAGTTTATTTATACCCCCTCAGGAGCCTTTGGAGGCCAGGGCAGTGTGTAGGATACTTTAGAACTGGGGTGAAACAGGGGCTTATGAGCTTCCAAGTAGGTGATGAGAACTCAAATTGGGTCCTTTGCAAGAGCAGTGAGAGCTCTTATCAACTGAACCATCTCTCTAGGCTGGAGGGTTTTAGTTCTAGATATATTTCAAGAATTCTGTAGGAGAAAAAGAAGGCAGGCTTTAACTGATACGTAGTATAATCTTTGCTGTAAGAACAACTTTGAAATCAGGGAGGTTTTTCTTTTGTCTTCATCTTTTCCTAGCACCTGTCTATGTAAATGAGTAAGCTGCGGCCTTCAGTGGGAATGAAACAGGGTCACTAGCCCAGGCTAGCATGAGACAGAGCACATAGTGTGAGATGTCATGATTTCTGACCTGCCTTCCTCTACCTCCAGAGGGCTGAGCGTGGAGTCTTATTTGGAGCTGAGATCCAGCTCAGCTTTGTGCATGCTGAGTAGCCTGCCAACTAAGTCACATCTAGAGCACGGGAAATACAGTTCTGAACAGCTAATTCTGTTATCATAGGAACATCCCTTCCAGTCCTCAGGAGGCAGAGGAAGGCAGATCTCTGAGTTCAAAGCCAGCCTGGTTTACAGAGTTAACAGGACAGCCCGAGCTGCATACAGAGAAACCCTATCTCGAAACCAACAAAACCCAAAACATTCCTTCTACCACCTTTCAAACTCTCAGGGTATTGTTATTATTTTGTTTTGATTTGTTTACAGCTAACTATACAGGAAGACAGACAGACAGATAATTGGGAAGCCAAGAGAAGCCATTATTATTTTCTATTTATTTTATTATACACTGAATTAGGGGAAATAAGGTTCAAAAGTTCTGAAAAACACAGCCTGAACCAGCGACAGGAAACCTGGCACACATACCATCTCTCCGGGCCTAACCTGACATTCAACAGCCCTGTAAGATCTTCTAGTCTCTGCCCGAGCCCAAACACACCCTCCCGTGGGAGCACAGTGATAAGAACTAGTAGGTGGGCAGCATTAGACTGTCACCAGGTGGAGAAACTCAGTCACCACCATTTTATTATCAAATAGTGGGAAACATCAGGGGTACTTTCTGGCAGGTTTAATATTATTAGTCATACTTGTGTATAAACCATAACTATCATTACTTTCTCCTAAAGTTTAGGACACACAGAATGCATTAGTGGGAGAGTAGACTTGATGCAGAATGGAATCCCACTATGTAGTCCAGGCTGACCTTAAATTCAGGGTCTTCCTGCCTCAGTCTCCCAACTGCTAAGCTTGTGGGCAGGTGATGCCCACACCTGGTGTCACAGTGCTCCATTAACTTCTAGTTCTTAGAATATCTTTGGTGTAGATCAGAAAAAGAAGGCAGGCTGTCTAATTCCCAGGGTCCAATACATTGAGGCTTTGGACTCCTTAGGGCCTTGACTGCTTCTTCACACTGAGGAGCAATGATCACATCTACTTTGAGGATTTCCACAGAGAGAAGATGAGCACCCACCACAGACACTCATAGCAGGAAAGCAGCAAAGAGCCCTCAAAGCACATTAGTTCTTCTTATTTGCAAGAAGGCAAACCTTCAGGATTCCATGAAACTCCCAAATGGATGGTAAATTCAAACCCATGAAACTGTAGGCTGCACACACACATCATGGGGGGAAGAGGTGGGGAGTTGTTGTTTCGTCTGGCTTGTGTGAAGCCTCATAGTCAATGCCCAGTACCAAAGAAAAGCAAAACCACATGGAACTCCAATTCACCTCTTTAGATATGTAAGTTCAGTGATCAGGAACTTAGCTTAGGAAAAGTCATAGAGTTAAACTTGGAGCAACTGTTGGTCTCACAGAAACATACTTTTATAAAGATGGTTCATACCACGTGTGAAGACACTGACTTGTGCACCCTCGTGAAGCCTTTGCTGTAGTCATGGTCCTACTCACCTGTCCATCGATTGGCGGCTTCCTTAGCTACTTTATTTGCTTGACCTGAAAACAAATGCAGTCATTTGTACATAGAAAACTACTCCAACCCTCTACAGATGTGAACCAATGTCTCATCAATTACGCATGTATCAGAAATTACCAGGGAAAAGCTCAAATAGTACTTTAACTCTACATCTT
The DNA here is from genome assembly GCF_021556685.1 of Rattus norvegicus. Taxonomy (NCBI): domain Eukaryota; kingdom Metazoa; phylum Chordata; class Mammalia; order Rodentia; family Muridae; genus Rattus; species Rattus norvegicus. The sequence goes on from NC_141535.1 coordinate 171,206,528, forward strand.
AAAAACCTGCTCAAATGCTCAAGAAAATCTGAGGTAATTCAGTTACACTCAGTAAAGAACAGAAAGACAGTGTGGCTAGCTTCCCTTCCCTAAATCTCAATCAGCGCTGTACTGACTTTTTTAAAGTACAGACTTATTCTATACACGGGTTGTTCGTCTGTCTATTTGCTTGTTTATGTGGAGGCAGTACAGGTGTGGAGGTCAGAGGTCACTTGTGGAGGTTGTCAGACCTGGTGGCAAACATTTTCATCCTCTTGAAAGACCCCCAGACTTGGGGAGACTCTCGCTCCAGTCACGGGTTGAGGTACCCCCAGGAAACACGAGAAGCCGGTCTTGATGTAATCAACAAGAGGCAGTTTTATTTACGAGATCTCGGGCTGACACGTATCTCACACAGGAGATTGAGTCAAGCCCCGAGCCTCTCTAGGCAGGAGCTTATATAGGGAAAACCAGGGGTTTCGTGTGAATACACATAATTGGCTAATACAAAGGGTGCACAGTTACTTTTGGCACGGAGTTACATCAACAAAGCATACGTGTAATCTAGCATCTCAGCAATGTGGGCAGGGCAACTCATCTCACTGCAGCAGGGGGATGACCCATCCTCAGGGAGTGAAGGAAGGGGAGGGGGTGGCTCCAGATGGCCAGTGTCCTTGGGAGTTGATAGTCGGGCCAGTGAGCCCTATCTCAAATTCTCTCAGGCATGTCTGGACTTTGTTCATGACTAACTTTTAGAAATTTTAACCCTTCACTCTAAGATACCTTGCCAGCCTCTAACGTACAGGTTTAAAAGAGATGATTCTCAAATAGCTTACCATATCAGATGATAAAAACAATTTAGTGGTATGAGTTTTAATGTATGTATTCTTACACTATGGTAAATCTGACTTCAAAAATTATTAGAAACAAAGCCAGGCATGATGTTTCACAGCTTTAATCCCAGCAGTTGGAAGACAGAAGCAGGAGGATCTCAGAAAGTTCACAACCAGACTTGTCTACAGAGTGAGTGCTAAGAGACTCTGCTCAAAAACAAAACAAATCAAAACAAACATTTTAGAGGCAAGCAAGTAATCCCATAGGAGAAAATGCTTACTTTACTTTATATGTTGAATATATAATCTTATGCCTTTGACTTCATGCTCGAGGCTGAGACAGGAGGATCTCAGGTCTGAGGCCAGCATGGACTACACAGAAGAAACCAAACCAAAACCAAAAAAATGTAAAGTAATGAATATGCATTTTGCTACTAAACACATCTGTAAAGTGTCTCCAAGTCACCTTCAACAGGACATAACAATGCCATGACCAAGTAGGCATAAACTTATGAGGAGGACTTTATGTTTATTGCTTGGCTGGTTGGTTTTTTGAAACAGGATTTCCCTGTATACCAGTCCTCAATATCCTGAAACCCACTTTCTCACAGAGATCTGCCTGCCTCTGCCTCCTGAGTACGGGGATTAAAGGCATGCACCACCACATCCTGCTGACCTTTATTTCTTTAATAAGTTATCTGTTTTTATTTTATGTGCGTTGGTGTTCTGCCTGCCTGTATATATGTGTGAGGCCGTCAGAGTCCCTGCAACTAGAGTTAGACAGTTGTGAGCTGCCACATGGGTGCTGGGAATTGAACCTAGGTCTCCTGGAAGAACTTAACTCTGAGCCATCTCTCCAGCTCTGATCTTTATTTTCTTATTGAAAATAACGTAAGTTTTATATGACAGATTTCACCCTATCAAATCAGTGGGCTGTAAATCACCACCACTATCTTAATCACAGACCATCTTATCAACAGTAGGGAACCGAGTGCACAAAGCAGACAGCATCCCCCATGCTCTGCCCCATCAATCACCCATTCGCTCTCCATCTGTGGCTCTCCCTTGTGGGGAGACTCCATGTGAAGGAAACATGTATCCTCTTGTATTTGGGTGAGCATTCCTCGTTCAACTGTCTGCTCAGTATTCAAGTCCTAGAGCTTTCAGCTATCACTGTTGAATTATTGATCTGCCCCATTACTTCTTGAGGCTTTCGCCCCATATATTTTATAATTCATGTTATATCTGCATATATTAATTACTTTTCTGTTGCTATGATAAACACCAGGACCAAAGGCACCCTATGAAGAAATGACTCTATTTTGGGTTAGAGCTCCATCTCAGTTGGGAGTCATGGCAGCAAGCAGCAGGCATGGAGGAGGCATGGAGACAGCAATGGGGAGCCTAGAGCTCACATCTTCAAACACAAGCAGGAGGCAAAGATCAAACAGATAAAAAGCTTCAAACTCTCAAAACCTGCCTCCTGAGCAAACGTCCTCTACGAGGCTGCAGCAACCCCTGGCTGGGAACCAGCATCAAATTCCGGAGCTCGTGGGCACATTCCTCTCTAAAGCTGTCACGTGTGCGTGCATATGTAACTTGCACGTTCCGATCCGTCATCATCATAAGCTGCACTCTCCACAGTAGCCACATCTTGCCTCAAAGTCTGTTTCTCTGCTCTTGGTTCAGCTGCTCTGACCCCTTTCAATTACTGCTTGTGAGTCTTCCTCCAGCCTTCTACTCTCAACATATTTTTGTCTTTAAATAGGAGTCTCTTCTAGGTGGTATATAATTAGTTGACTTATTTCCTTCCATTTTGGCCTTCTCAGTCTTGTCACTGGAAAACAAGCCATTTTCACTTAGTGTAATTAGATGCCATTTCCATGACATTCTGCCATTCCCACATATGATGGTTTAAATGAGAAATGCCCTCGTATTCCCTCAGAGTTGAACACCCAGTGTCCGGTTGGTGCACTATTGGAGGAGGTCACAGGACCTTTAGAAGAAGACAGAGCCTTGCCGGAGGAAGCACGGCACTGGGTGGGCTTTGGAGTTTACATCCATGCTCACTTCAGTCCAATGCTTTGTTTCCTGTCTGTAGTTTTAACTGTGCTGGGCCAGCTCCTTGCCCACGCCTCAGTCACCACTGTGGACTCACCCTCCAGAACCACAAGTCAAAGGAAACCCTTTCATCCAGAAGTTGTTTGGTTGGGCGTTTCTCATAGCAACAGAAAGAAACTAACGAACTATGTCAGATGTCCCTTTTGTCCTTCAATTTTTCCAAAACTAATGTTTGTATGAAGTGGAATTAAAGTTTTTCTGTCTCTCTCCCTTTCTTCCTCAAATTTATACACTCTAAAATAATGTAAAACACACACACACACACACACACACACACACACACACACACACACACACAAAACAAACAAAACAACACAAAAAACTGAAAATAAAACTCAGGGTAACTGAGTGGTGGCACACACCTGTATCCCAGCACTCTGGAAGCAGCGGCAGGCGAATCTGAGTTCAAGACTAGCCCTGTCTACAGAGTGAGTTCCAGGCAGTCATGGGTGCACAGGAAAACCCTGTCTTAGAAATTAAATAAAAAGAAAAAAGGAGAAACTCATGGCTTTTGCTTGCCAGAAAATATTATACAGAAGAAATTTAACCTCTAGTTTCCTCTGCTGTTTTTTTTTTTTTTTTTTGTACCATGTACTTTGGGGCTGTTTTTGATATCTTTTGGTATTTTGGTATTATCCTAAGGAATACCACTAATGTTTGGATTTATCTTTTGGTGACTATCCTAAGGGTTGGCACTAATGTCTGAATTTATAGTGTTCTAGTTCAGGTACATATCAACTTTATTTTCATCCCAAGCTTCCCTGCCTTATGACACCACTGTCACAGTTATGCTGTGATGGCCATTGTCTGTACTTTATACACTATATGATTACTTCACCAGCATGACTGCTTTACACAGCACAGCCGTCTCCTAAATCAGATTAAAAGTAAATACATGAGATATAGGTAAATTGTCTATTTACTTAACCAGTAGCCTTCTCTGTGATTTACTTCTTCATAGTGACCAACCTAGGTGTCAATGTTACTTTACCTCATTTGAAGAACTCCCTTCCTACTTCTGAAGGGTTCAGTGCTCACTAAGATATATTTCTTGTTATCTCTGATATCTCTGAAGGAACTGTTTCTGGAAATACAAGCCCTGATTGACAGCTTTCCTTCAGTATTCTGAATACATCCTTCCCACAGTGTTTTTGAACTCTGGGTTTTCTTAGAAATAAGTGGCTAATTTCAGTGAAGATCTCTGACTGTGATGACTTCTTTCTTGCTTACCACTTTCAAAACTGCCCTTAATTAGAACAATTTGATCATGATGTCACAGGTCTCAGAATCTGGAAATGTTCCCTCCTTACTGGGTTCTTCCTCGTCCTAAGACCAGAACATTTCTACTGTGCCATTTTTCATTCTGTTGACGCTTTCCCAGTTGGCTCAAACCACATTGTATGCAGTCTGACCTCATCTCAGTTATTGCAGTTCTAAATTCCAGAATTTCTACTTGGTCAAGCTTGCAGTACGGTCTCTACTTCTTTACTAGTACCATGTGCTCTACGTAGGCCCTCCTTAATCTTTATAGACAGGTCTTCTTTGGTGAATGTGTTTAGAACAGCTCGCTAAACTTGTCTGCTGAGCTTAACACTGCTTCCTCAGAGCAGCCTCTATCTTGTAGCTTGTGAGGTATATTCTCTTCTTTCTTTGCATGCCCTATACTATTTAATACAAAACTGAGCATTTAAAAATATATCATGGCAGCCAGGCAGCGGTGGCACACACACTTACACCATGGCAGCTAGGGGGAGGCAGCACATATCCAGAGCTCAGGAAACAAAGCAGCACTAAGTTGCCCAGGTTGGCCTCGAACTTCTGATCTTTATGCCTCAGCCTCCCAGACAGCTGGGACTGTAGGCACGTAAGCCACCACATCTGGCGTACTTTCAAGTATTTTTGTGGAAATCTAGTTTTACTTAGTCTTATTCAAATAATGACTAAGGTGGCTAAAATGAGATTATCTTTTTTTTTTTTTTTGGTTCTTTTTTTTCCGGAGCTGGGGACCGAACCCAGGGCCTTGCGCTTCCTAGGTAAGGGCTCTACCACTGAGCTAAATCTCCAACCCCGGTATTATCTTTTGAAAATAAAACTGTTGCTCTAACTTCTCGATTTCCTGGTTACTCACAATTAAACTTGTAAATGATATCAATTATTCCACTGGAAGGATGAACTTCAAATACTTCCGGCAGGCATTGTTTGGAAAGAAATTAGCACTAGCCACGTCTACATGAACTATCACCAGGAAAGCCCGTCCCACATGCGTGGAGAACAGTTTGGATAAGCCTGATTGTTGTAATGTGGGTGTGTGAGCTGTGCTGGCTGGTAAGAGCTAAATCCTATTAAAATCAATTTCTAATAATCCTTTAATCCAATTCTTTCTGACTAACTTGATAGCTGAAATCCTACAAAAATCTTCATTATAAAAAAGCACATTAATATTTGGGGTTAGAAGTTAGCATCAAGTAAAGTTATTCAAGTTGAATGATGAGGAGAGTCCTGACATCTGCTGCTAACAACTCTGTTTCTTACATCTGTGGAAACTGCAGTTTCCACTGAATAAATGCATGGATGGTTTACTGCATACACTGCATGGCGTAGGAGGCTGGGCGATGGCCAGGGTACAGTCTGCTTCAGAAACATTTAAAACAACTGCTTATTTTTATAGATACTTTCCTGGTCCGGCAAGCACTGTGCTCCTTTCTGCATCCAGTTACACACACGTGAAGCTAAGCTGTGCTCAGTTTAGTATCTAACTTTTTAGTATCTAACTTGTGTCACCAGTTTAATATCTAACTTTTCTCTCTGCTGTCTTCAAATACACTAATCTCTTCCTTGGCAAAAGGCAATCAGCTATTAATCCAATCCAGTGTAACTGTCATGTCAGAGATAGTTCTCCTGTCAAGAAATGTGACCACTGTAATGTTCTGCCCTGTGGGTTCTACCTCCCGTTCATTACTCTGTTCTGACTGACACCCTATTCCGTCCAGTCTGCACCACACTTTCCTAGTCTGCATAACTGGAGATAGCCTGCATTCTAAGCAACCATATTTGCTAGGTGATTTTAGATCTTTGTAAGTACTCCTGAGCTTGTTTTGGGACATGCCAAGTTAGCTGGCAGTAGGTGGCTGCTTTCAATCTTGAGTGTCATGGTGAGTAAGTGATGTTTAGAAGTGATAGTGGCCAGGGTCACCTGCCCAAGGAAACACCTGGTACAGTACCATGAAAATCACAAAGTGACAAATACTAAATCTTCACAAGGAGGGTGAACACTAACACCTACAACTCCTAACCAGAGAGAGGAATGGGACGTGAAGAAAAGAAGTGCTGCTCCCAGGGCAACAGTGACAGCCAGCTGCTGTGCAGTGGTTTTTTTGTTTTGGTTTGGTTTTTGGTTTTTGGTTTTTGGTTTTTTCCAGGCAGGGTTTATATGTGTAGCCCTGGCTATCCTGGCACTATCTCTGTAGACTAGACTGGCCTTGAATTCAGAGATCCACCTGCCTCTGCCTTCTTAGAGACAAAGATTTTCACAGAAATGGAAGTAGAACTCTTTGAGACAGCCGTTTTCAGCAAATTTAGTGTCTGGGAGACAGATCTGTTCACAGATTCACTATCGACATCCAGAAAATAAAGTGCTTAGCTAAACCAGGCACTACAAAATTAGCTATTTCAACGGAAAGTTGTAACATCAGAGGACCCTCAGGGAACACAGATGCTCACAGCAGCAGGAGACCAAAAGGGTGGCTACCCAGAAGCCAGGGCTGCTAACCTTCCACTCTCAAAAAGGAAAGGTCACCTGCTCGAGATGCAGCTGTGCGGTGTGCCTAAGGTCCTGAAGAGCTTCACAGACCCGTGTCTTCCCCAGACTCAGTGCCCTCAGGTGACTTGCTTGAGATCAGCATGGCTGTCTCTTCCAGCAGTTCCTGAACTCACCTGCCCTGACTCACCCTAATCCCTCTGTGACTGATTCAAATTCTCATGTTTCCTAGGAAGCAAATCTGGTCCTCAGACCCTATGACTGGAGTGCTCCTTTTTGCCTGCAGTGTCAAGTGGCCCTTGCTGCTGTTCCTTTAGGGCAGCACTTGCTTGCTTAGCTGGCTTGTTTCTTTTTGTTTATGCTCTTTACTTCTTAGCCATAGTCTAAGAAGTCCTGTGGTCTCCACTGTATAGTCATAGATAGTGCTTCCTTGGGCAGGTGGCCCTGGCTGTGCTGTAATTCCAGCGTCCTGGAGCCTGAGGCAAGGGAATTGCTAGCTTGAAGCCAGCTTTGGCTACATACAGAGAACTTGTCCTCAAAAGACATCACGCACGCACACACGCATATTCGAGCTTGGCCACCTTAATTATAATCCAACTCTTCTCAGGCTACTTCCAATGTACCAAGTAGTCCCAGTTTTCTCAAAGTCTCAGTCATCTACTATGTCTGAGTTTTAAAAAGATACACTTGGTAAACTTTGTCTAAACAAAAATAAGCTAAATAGAAAAATATGGGGAAAGTTATATATATTTTCTAAATGTAAATATTATATTTTTGTTTCTTAAAATTCTGTAAGTGTTCTAATTTTATATTTTTATAAATATATATAAAATATATATAATATATAAATATAAATATATAAATATATAAATAATACTGAGCTTTGAGGGTTCTATTGAAGAAAGGCAGGTAAGATGGTTCAGTGGGTCAAAGGTGCTTGCTACCAAGCTTAATGACCTGAGTCAGGCTCTGGGATCCACATGGTGAAAAGAGAGAACCAACTGCTATACGTTGTCCTCTGACCTCCACTCAGGAAGAAAGTCACTGGTATATTCATAAGGCAACCCTACAACCTGGCAAGCTCTTGTATTTATATACATCCTTTTCTTAGAAGGATAGTCTGTATTTCCTCAATAGGCTGGAGGTGCCTGAGAGCACACTGCTCCTTCTCTGACCTCTCAGTTTGCTGACTGTCTGATGCCTGTCCTGTCCTTACCCGCTTACCTTCCTTCCTTCTAAAATGCTTTTGGTGGCAAAGCTGTGAGCACTCAAGGCTGGACTGAGTCTCTTTAGAAAACCCGAGTAAGGCAGTGTCTTTCTGTTACGACCACAGACAGCTGAGCACGCAGCCCTGAAGCGGGGTTAGGAGGGAGCCTGTCTTCTCACATAAGAGAAGAGGAGATTCCAGGCACCTAGAGGTGCAAAGTCCCCTGTTACCAAATTAAAGATGCTCAAGTTATGACGTAAACTTACGTATTTCTTCCACAACCTGCGGGTCGCATTCTCTGTATTTTTCCACTTCTGCCTTAAGTTTTTTCCTTTGGTCTTGAAATGAAGAAAGTTCTTTTGCAAGCATGGCCCGTTCTTCCTAGATATAAAGGATTTCATGTATAGTTAGGCCAAATAAAAGCTTATGTATATAAAGTAATAAATTTCAAAATACATGTTTTTGACATGCTACAGTTATATATTCAGTTCTCAGTGTCCATGGGTTCTGCATCTGAATATTCAATTATCCACAGATCAAAACTACTTAAACAAAACAAAAAAACCCCACCTGAACTAAACATGTACAGAAGTTCCTCTCAATGTACTAAACACGTACAAAGTTCACCCTCTGAATGAGACAGCATAACAAACGTTTACAGGGCATTTCTGTTGTAGTAGGAATTATAAGTAATTAGACATTATTTAAAAGGTATGATTATAAAAACTATATGCAAGTATTCATAATAGACAAATATTACATTTATACCTAAATATGCATTTTACATACATGTATTATACAGAGATACATATAATTGACGCTTTAATGTATGCATTATTTGTGTGGATGTCGGAGAACAATTTGCAAGAGCCAGATCTCTCCTTCCATCCTGAGGGTCAGGATGTCTCTCAGGCTGTCTCCCTAGGCAGCAAGCGCCTTTACCTGGTAAGTACTCACTGGCCCAGATTATTTTAAATAAGGGACTTGGACATCTGGATTTTCATATCTCACAAGGTCTAGGAGCCAATCCCACTGTGGAACCTGAGGTAGGATTGTACTCACACATATGTACAGTGTAATAAGCCTGATTCTCTGAAATCTCAAGTGCTTTCATAGATACAGAGTAATTAAATAAAAACAAGTATGTCGAATGCAGTAAGTGTAAGCAGGTGAGCAGAGATGTTTAACATGGATGAACTCGAAGGATGATGACGCTCCCGTAAGTCAGTCAGGGGAAAGCTCACACTTCTGTTTGGGTGCTTTCATGACTTGTACTTACACATATAAGTCACAGTTTCTGGCAACATCAATCATTCAGCAATTATCCTTTAAAGAGTATTTGAAAAAAATTCTAGAGCTTTTTCAATTTTAAGTGATTAACCTTTATAAATATTTAAAGGAATCAGAAATGGCCTCCTGCCATTTTTCTTTCAAGGTGAACAAAATAAGGCTTTTAAATAGCATGAGCCAACAGGCAGGCGCCCTATGACATTTTAGACAAAGTCTTTATCAACTCAGAGATGCCACCGTGCTACAATTGTGTGACGAACATTTGTGAGATGTGAAAAATAAATCCACACAAAATCAAATGCTGGTGCCGAGTCTCAGATAAATTCAAGGCCGAAATCAAAGTGCAAGTGGCCTGACTGGAGCTGGCCTGAGTCTGGCTCCCTGCCTACCACCCTGCACTTTCTACTTGTCCTCCAGTTTGGCTTTGCTGTTGGTCTTGCTGTCTAGACGGTCACATGCTCTAGAGTAGCCCAGCCCAGAGCAGTGCATGATGGGAACATCCTAGCTCTGCACACTCCAGTACAGGGTCATTAGACACATGTGTGTCATTATGGTAGCTCTGACTTAAATATAAATGGGTGAATACAATCCATAAATGCCACACTGACACAGCTCAGAGAAATATAAGGCTAAGTGGGATGTAACTGTATGGTCTTTCCTTGCTATCTAAGCCCAGATTATCCAAGCATCGACAAAAGACAGGGAAAAGGAAAGGCTAGTGAAGAGGAGCAGAGGGAGAACCTCCACAAAGTGCAGTGACGACTCTGCGGCACTTGAATGTGAAGAGGCTTGGACAGCACCAGCACAGAAACTGCTGCCAAGGCGTGTGATGCCCTCGTGCTTCTAGTTCTAGAGATATGCATGGCAGTCACCGCATACACTGCTGGCAAACGAAATGTCTTAGAAAGTACCTGACAATGTACCTGGGGTTAGCTACTTCTTCAGCATCATTACCATAACTGATCCCTAACAGACAGGGGGCGCGTACTATTATAGAAACTATTTACACTCAGCTCCACTTTTCGCTATTGAGCTCCGAGATAAAAAGCACACACAGCCTTTATATTTTTAATAATCCTGAAGCAGCACAAAAACTGGGCAGATATCCAGCCTCCATGTTACCAGAATCTACTTTCCTATTGATAACCCTGAATTATTACTACTATTGCTATGTTTCATCTGGGCTGCTTTTGACTCCTTGGCTAGCTGACAGGGCCACGTTTTTCTGGTTCACCTAATCCATGGTGGCTTCTCCTTCTCCCTCTTGCACCTTCATAATCATATTAGATTCTAATGTAGTGACTTACAATAAATGTTTTTAAGGTTATTCATATAGTAAATAGCTAAAAATAATCAATGTTTAACAATTCAGTTATGGGGGGTTGGGGATTTAGCTCAGTGGTAGAGCGCTTGCCTAGCAAGCACAAGGCCCTGGGTTCAGTCCTCAGCTCTGAAAAAAAAGAAAAAAAAAAAAAGAAAGAAAAAACCCAATTCAGTTATGCTATATATGGATAGATGGTCTTCAAAAGTATCATAGATCCACAGAATGTGGCATTTAAAATCATTTCATTATTAAAAAATCTTTTGATTACGAGACAGATCTGCTTCTGACAGTATCCCATTCTACTTCAAAGATGTTACACACCAATGCCTCCATGTGGTGGTGTTTCATTTGTGACAAGCTAGCCACTGTACAAAAAAAATGCCCCAATTTCAATTACAGACAGAATGCTATTCGAAAAGGACAAACAGATACAGGATAGTTGACTGCTAAGCTCTGCCAGACAGGGTAAGCTAGTCCTTCATAATTCCTGCTTCACTTAAGGTCTGTCAGATGTGCTGGGCCAGAAGGCTGAAGATGGATACTCCATCATTGTAGGAAATACTGGGGACTGATCAGGCAGTCAGCTGTCGCTGCCAATTGTTTAAATTTTGGAAGCTATGTTCCTGCATAGTCAAATATATATTCCTTCTTAAATCTCTGATGGGGTTGAAGACTAGTTATAGTCTGATAACTGAACTTAGCTGTTTAGCATTAAAGAAGGTGTTCTAGATTTAAAAGGATGGCTTTCAGATAGTAATACAAGTTAAAATCAAACATCACTGAGGTACAGAATTGTAAACTCTTTAAGTTAGATGATAAAACACTTTATCTAGATTATCAAATATGATGGACCAGATATTATAAGTATATATCATACCTTATAATTTGTATACTTATTATAATTGTATTCAATTTATATCTGAGAAAAAGAGTCCTTTATTGGACTAAAAGCAGGAATTGTTGAGGGTTTGTCTTTTATTGTCTATTGTAATGCTATGTGTGAGCCCCTAAGACATGCCAACAGCCAATAGCTGGGCAGAAGAGACATAGGTGGGGTTTCAGTTTCCTGGGCTTGGGGTCAGAGGAGGAAGAGAAGGAAGGTGAAGGTGCAGGAGAGAGAAGGAGAAACCACCATGGGTTAGGTGAGCCATAAATATGTGGCCCTCTGGGCTAGCCAAATGGAATTAAGAGCAGCCCAGATGAAATAATAATAATAATAATAATAATAATAATAATAATAATAATATAAGTAGTAATAATTCGGGGCTACCGATAGGAAAGTAGATTCTGATAACATGGAGGCTGGGTTTCTACCCAGCTTTTGGTTGTTCACCAATCAGAAATAACATGGGGCAGGGTCACAGGGGCTACAAGCAGACTCCAGGTCTTTGGGGCCCACACTTAGCATTACAATAGAAAGTAAAAGACACAACCTCAACGGAGTACTTCTGAAAATTCCTGTAGTAAGACTTCTTAGGAATTACTATACCCTTCGGCTTGCTGACAGATCCACTGTGGCTTGGCAGTGGGCTTGTCCCCACCCCCAGCTCCACTAGCTACTGAACTGACTCACACTCAGTAGCCTGGCTGACAACTTCCAGACATGCCTATGCCACTATTCATTGTAGGTGCTCCTATCAGTTTCTGGAACAAAGAAGCAGCAACCACTACCAACTGCAGAATTAGCAGGATTGGGTGATGCCAAAAGGTGACCTTCCCTTTAACAGTTTACAGAAATTAATGTCCTCCAATTCCTATCTGTGACTGCTGAACAGGAACAGAGGCCAAGGTGGAGTGTTTAGTAGTCTGTTCAGTTCTTTGTCTTCCTTCCCTTCCTTCCCTTTGATTCTTTCTGCTATTGTTGTTTTAAACTAAAGTATCCTTATGCCAGGCTGGCCTTGAACTTACTAGGTAGCTGAGGATGACCTTGAACTTTGGACCTCCTGTGAACTGGGCTCCCAGGCAAGCACTACCCCAACTTAGCCACATTCCCTATCACTGGTATGTTAGTGTTGAGCCAGGTTTCACTCCATAGTCCAGGCTGGCCTGGAACGCATTATGTAGTCCAGCCTCAGCCTTTTAAATGCTGGGATTATGGGCATGAACCACCACACCTGACTTAAAACATTTTTATAACTCCATTGTTAAAATAAAGAGCAAGCCAGAAAGTAGCCTGATCCTAACATACAAAATCTATAGTAGCACATTAAAGCACATATTACACTTTTACCAGTGAAAAGGTTGGGATAGTGGTAGAGTAGAGCACATGCACAAAGCTCTGGCTTCCAATTCTAGTATCAATGAGAGAAAGAAAATAGACCCTGCCTCTGCACCCCTATCCATCAGATCAAGCAGCGCTCCTTCAGCCTCCACTACCCCTGTGCCCACCCCATCCACATCCCTTTGCCTCAGCCTTCTTCAGTTGGCACTTCCTGGGAACCTGCCTGTATGTCTGCCAGGAAAACATGTAAGTAATCTTCAGGTCTTCACTTTGTCTCTTCTCCTTTAAATCCAATAGCCCAGTCTCTTGCTCACCTCTGTAGAGGGCACCTGCTGCAGCCTCCTCTTCCTCCCTGCCCCCATTTCTAGCAGACCCCATAGATCCTTTAGTCCAAGCCTCCAATCTAGTATATATTCTCTGGGAACCCAATAAACTACCAGCTTTGGCCTCTGCTCCTTCCCTGTACATGTTTGGGGTCAGGGGTTGGGGTAAGCACATCTCAGAGGCGCACTCTGCATTCTTCCCTCTGTAGACCCCTATCTGCACCTCCCCACTTCTAGTCTAGCTCCACCCCAAAAATCAGCTTCCCCTACAAGCACATTCTAACTGGAACCCCCAGTAGTAATACCTGTCAGGATCTCAGAAGTATTCCCTCCTAGGCAACCCATAGCCATCATATTCTCCTAAGAACCAGAGAGGGCAACAGAAACCAAGTAACAAAACATCCACTCAACAAAGACAAGACCAGACATCAGCACCTAAAATTACAATCTTCCAAATCCCAGATGACACGACACCTGCATAAAAACACAACTATTAACAGCCAGGATAGCATGTCTCCACTAGAGCCCAGCAATCCTACCACACTGCCCTGAGAAATACAGTGAAGCTGAAGCATGAGACAAGGACTTGACAATAGACTTTAAGAATATGTTAGAGGGCCTTAAAGGGGAAATGAATAACCCATTAAAGACATCCATGAAAACACAAACAGTGGAATGAAATGAAAATTGTTCAAGAACTATAGATGGAAATAGAATCCGTAAAGAAAACCCAAAATAAGGGAAAGCTAAAAATGAAAAATGTAAAAACGTAAAACAAGAAACTCAGTGGCAAGCCTCACCAATAGAATACAAGAGATGGAAGAGAGGATCTCAATCATTGAGGACAAAATGGAAGGAATGAATGCCTTAGTTAAAGAAAATGTTACATTTAAAAATACCCAGGCACAGAGCATCCAGGAAATCAGGGATACTACAAAAAGGACAATTCTATGAATAATAGAATAGAGGAAAAGGAAGAGACCCAAACCAAAGGCATAGCAAATATCTTCAACAAAATCATAGAAGAAAAATTCCCAACCTAAAGAAGGTAATATCTATCAAAGAATAAGAAGCATTCAAAACTCTAGACTCTAGACTAGAAAAGAAACTCCTAACTCATATAATAATAAAATATTAAACAGAACAAAGAAAGATTATTAAAAGCTGCAAGGGAAAAAGTAATATTTAAAGGCAGACCTACTAGAATAATACCTCATTTATCAATAGGAGACTCTAAATACTAGAATGGCCTAGAGAGACTCTAGGAGACTCTAATATACTGCCCCAAACTACTATACACAGCAAAACTTTTTATCACAATAAATGGAGAAAAAGATTTTGTAATAAAACCAAATTTAAGAACTATCTACCCACAAACCCAGCCCTAGAGAAGGCAGTGGTTCTCAGCCTTCCTAGTGCTGCTATCCTTATGCTATGGTGAGTCCCAACCATAACATTATTTTCTTTGCCACTTTATCATTGTAAGTTTGCTATTGTTATCACTCATAATGTAAATATATGTGTTTTCTGATGGTCTTAGACAACCCCCATGAAAGGGTCATTGACTCCCGAAGGTTGAGAACCACTGCACTAGAGGAAAAACTTCAACCTGAAAAAGCTAACAACACCCAAGACAACACAAGAAATAAAAAATATCAGACCATCAATCAAAAACAAACACCCCTCAACCACACTGCTCATCATCAGTAACTACCATCATCCATGGTCTCAATCTCCCAATAACAAGGCACAGTTTAACAGGATGGATTCATTCATAACAGGCGTCATCCTTCAGCTGCATCCAAGAAACACATTAACATCAAGAATGGAATTAACCTCAGAGAATAATAGTGGAAAAAGATATCCCAAGAAAATGGATCTAAGAAGCAAGCCAGTACAGCCACTTTACTATGTGACCAAAACTACTCAGAAGAGATAGAGAAAGACACCATGTACTCAAAGGAAAAATCCACAAAGAGGATATTGCAATTCTTAACATCTATGCAGAAAATACGGGTACCCAAGAAACTCTATTACAGCTTAAATCACATATTGACCCTCACACAGTGATAATGCACACAGTTCTTTAGATTTTAGATACCAGATAAAGTCAAGTTGACAAAACAACAATTACAAGTTCACCTCCTGTCAGGTTAACACACATAATCATATCTCCTTAAGTCATGCTTAATTTCCAAATGAAAATAATAACCAGGTCATAATTACGTATAACATGATAAAACTCCCCCACATACAATATATGCATACAATGCAAGTGCATTATATATTTAATCAGGTCATGACTATGCCTAACATAATATAACCACACCTTATACAACTGCAAGCTTATTACAAACTCAGAATAGGTGGCGATGTTCCTATTACAGGGCACCCATTACAGGACATTCTTTCAGTATCTCAGACTTAAATATGATAACCAATGATATTCTCTTAATTGAGCTTAGATTACATGACAAAAAAGTGGAGGAAAACAAACCACAAATATCTGTACAAACACAGTCTTAACAAAATATGAGAGAAATATTCATGTCAATTATAGTCCTCACTTCTGCAAGTGGTCACACGGCCTTAGCTGGTGTTTATAACTCCCTGTCCTCCACCCTCAGCAGGCACTTCAGCAGGTCTTGGCTCTTTTCTTGGAAGAGTGACCCATACCTTTACTCCTGAAGGGTATGTACCTTTTGTCATCCTGCGTGGATTAGGTTGTTGTAGCTTCCTATGATTCTAATTACTAGACACAATAACACCAAGAGACACGCAAAAGAATCTCCTACACTCCAGACCTAATCTCTCTTACCTCCATTGTGAAGAAGCAATCCAATTTTCCCTGGTAAACTTGGTCAGTTACCCTCCTAGTACCCTCCTAATTCCTTTCTTAGGCTGTAAATAATAGTTATTCCTTTCATAAGCGCTATATGGGGGAAAGGCAAATCCATAACTAGAGTAAGTATCTACTCTATTAAGGACAAAGTGTTGTCCATTCCAGAGAAAGGACACTATTTATGGCTCAGTGTTGGTCTCTATGTTGGCAGATCTGGCAGTCAGCAGTAGCTCTACCCGTCAGCTCTGGTGAGTGGAAGTCCATAGTGTCTAGTCCAAGCATAATCCTCATCTCTGCCACCATGGGCACACTGCTCATGGCTCCATTTGGCAATGATTGGGATGGACAGGGAAAGAGACTTATCTGTAGAACAAGTCACCCTATCTACTTGCTTATTGAAAGCTTCCTCTGCTGAAGTCACCTTTTGATGAGCTTTTAAATGGTATACAAGTATCTTCACATCCTTCACATATTTGAAGAAATATGTCCATATACTTATTTTCCAGATGTCTTTTTCACCAATTGCCAATTATGGTCTTTCCAAGTTCCTGACCACCCAGCTAATCCATTGGCTGCAGCCCATAAATCAGTGAACAATCACAAATGTGGCCATTTCTCCTTCTAAACAAAATGTATGACCATGTGCACTGCCTGGAGTTCTGCCCATGATGAAGACTTCCCTTTACTAGTTAGTGTCTTTCAGGGTTGTCCCAGAAGGAGGTTGTAATGCTGCAGTTGTCCATTTCTGAGTGATGCCTGCATAGCATAAAGAATGAGACCCTCATCTTCTCTTCCTCAGTTATAGGGCACATCCCATGAGGCTATAGGTGCATGCCTAGCAGAAGACTGCATTATAACAGGAGCAGAAACCATAGGAATCTAGGCAACTTCATGTAACTTGTTTGTGCCTTCAGAACCTGGTTGGGCCTGATCACATATATGCCAGTTCCGTTTGATAACAGACAGCTGCTATGTACATCCTACTCTACGGCTTGGTGGGTCACATAGCACCCAGCTCATGATGGGCAACTGAGGTCTCATGGTGACTTGATAGTCTACTGTCAAACATTCAATTTCCACTAAGGCCCAATAGCAGGCCAAGAACTGTCTCTCAAACAGAGAATGGTTTGTAGATAATGAAATTGCTCCAAATTCCCAAAGGTCTCTTCCGTGCCTTGCCTATAAAGGGCCTGCCAGAGGCTCTAAACAGCATCCCCATGGGGGACGATTCTGATGCTCTGATCAGGAATGAAAGTCCTGTTCCCCAATTGGTTCTTAATCATCAATAAAGATGCTAGCAGTCAATGGCTGGGGTTAAGAGGCGGGACTTCCAGCTCCATCTCCACCCCCTCCCCAGCTAGGCTGGCAGATGCAGGAGAGGAGAAAAAGATTTGCCATGCTTTGGAGGGAGAAAGTGCCACCAGCCCTGTGAGATCTCGGGCAGAGTGGACATTGGCTGCTTCCCCAACTGAGCCTGGGGTAGCAGGCGGTAGATTAGAAACAGCTAAGCTGAGGGGAAGACTTAGGGTGCTGAGCTAGGACTAAAGGTAACTGAGCTGAGGGCAGAGTTAGAGGTGTTGAGCTGGGAGTAAAGAGAAGGGCAGTGCTAACCAAGAGAGGCTTAGAAGAGCCCAGCCACTGAGCAAAAACCATATAAGAATAAGTTGATGGATGTGTGTGTTTTATCTGCAGATCCAAGGGAACCTGGGTGGGGCTAGCAGCGTGGTCTGTCTAGCGCTTATAGCAGGGTAGCAGGATCTACACATTCCTATTTGCCAGACACCTCCAGTACTGGTCAGCTGGATCATGCGGTCAGGTGGCAGAGCAGCCTGTGCCTATTAGAGCCTTCTCCTGTTCCAGGCCCCACACAAAGCTAGCAGCTTTCAGAGTCATTCGGAATATGGACCGGAGCAACATACCCGAGTGAAGAATGTGCTGTCTCCAGAATCCAAATAGGCCTACTAATGGTGTGCTTCTTACTTGGTAATGGCATATCATGCTATGCACCATTCCTAAAAAATGCACTTATTTAGAAGGCCCTTGAATTTTGATTGGATTTGTCTCCCAACCTCTGATGTGTACATGTATTACTATGAATTCAAATGGTTGCTACCTCATGCTTATTTGGCCAAATCATCATAATGTCACCAACACAGTGCACCAATGTGATATTTTATGGAGGAGACAGATGATAAAGATCTCTGGTAAGTTATGACACAGGACTGGAGAGTTTGTATATATTTGAAGTAAAACTGTAAATGTATACTACTGGCCTCGCCAACTGAAAGCAAGTTGCTTCTGGTAGTCCTTATGAACAGGTACCAAGGCATTTGCCAGATTAATAAATGTATACCAGGTAAAAGAGGCGTTAATTTGTTCAGGAGAATAACACATCTGCTACAGCAGCTACAACTGGAGTCATGACTTGAGTTTCAGAAGTCAACAGTCATTCTCCATGATACATCTGTCTTCTCCACTGGCCAGAGAGGAGCTGAGGAGGCTGTGATGGGAACCAGAACCCCCAAATCTTTCAAGTTTTTGATGGTGGCACTAACTTCTGCAATTGCTCCTGGGATGTCTTTGCTCACTATTTTTCTTGACAGAAGCAACTTTAAAGGGTTCCATTTGGTCCTTTCAACCATAACAGCCACAGGTCAGGGAACCAGTGTGGGAATTCTGCCAACTTATACATTCCAGAACTGGGGAAATAACCACAGGATGAGTTCGAGAACCTCCTGTGAGTTGGACTTCAGTCAAAACTCCATTTATCATCTGACCTCCATAAGCCCCTACTTTAACCAAAGGGCCACAATACTTGTTGTGTTCCCCACCACCCTAATCAGAGTTAATTCAGGACCAGTATCTAACAGACCCTGGGAAGTCTGATTGTTTCCTTTCTCCAGTGTACAGCTACCCTTATAGAAGGCCACATAAAGAAAGGCTAACAGCAAAACTCAGGTATTTTATCAAGATCTTTCTCCAGAGGAACCTGGCCATCCCTTCATTTAAGGGTTCCTGGGTTCAAAAAGTACTCAAGTCTGGAAACTGATACACAGGCTGAGATTTCTTTCTGCCACGATCCAATGTAGCCTTTCTTTTTTTTTTTTTTTTTTTTAGATTTATTCATTTATTATATATAAGTACACTGTAGCTGTCTTCAGACACACCAGAAGAGGGCATCGGATCTCTTTACAGATGGTTGTGAGCCACCATGTGGTTGCTGGGAATTGAACTCATGACCTCTGGAAGAGCAGCCAGTGCTCTTAACCGCTGAGCCATCTCTCTAGCCCCAATGTAGCCTTTCTTTTATTTGTTTTCGGTTTTGTTTTGGTTTTTTTTTTTGGTTTTTGTTTTTGTTTTTTTTGTTTTTTCTGCTTATATAGTTCAAATAAAAATGTAGTATGCTTTTATCTGTTTCACGCCTGACCCAGTAACAAAGGTTCATTTAAGTCATGCCACCGTGAAAATCACTGCCTGAGCTGACCATTATGAGTGAGACTATGATGGACATCTCTCTGTCTACGCTGCCTGTTACAGTAACCATGCTCACCTTGCCTTTGGCCGGTCAGTGCTGCCACCCTGGCCAGTGCTACTTCCAGGCCCAATGAACCCTTTGTGTTTAATTCATCCAACAGAGCAGCAGTGAACCCTAAAGTCTGCCACAGGAAAAGGGCAACAGCAAAGCTCTTCAAATGTGCTGGTGCCCCTCCCACCATTTTGTCTTATATGATTAGAGAAGGGTATGTCTTCTCGGCCTTCCATAGTGGAGGATTACATTTTTTTTTTTTTATTAACTTGAGTATTTCTTATATACATTTCAAGTGTTATTCCCTTTCCTGGTTTCCGGGCAAACATCCCCCTCCCCCCTCCCCTTCCTTATGGGTGTTCCCCTCCCAACCCTCCCCCCATTGCCGCCCTCCCCCCATAGTCTAGTTCACTGGGGGTTCAGTCTTAGCAGGACCCAGGGCTTCCCCTTCCACTGGTGCTCTTACTAGGATATTCATTGCTACCTATGAGGTCAGAGTCCAGGGTCAGTCCATGGATAGTCTTTAGGTAGTGGCTTAGTCCCTGGAAGCTCTGGTTGCTTGGCATTGTTGTACTTTTGGGGTCTCGAGCCCCTTCAAGCTCTTCCAGTTCTTTCTCTGATTCCTTCAATAGGGGACCTATTCTCAGTTCAGTGGTTTGCTGCTGGCATTCGCCTCTATATTTGCTGTATTCTGGCTGTGTCTCTCAGGAGCGATCTACATCCGGCTCCTGTCGGTCTGCACTTCTTTGCTTCATCCATCTTGTCTAATTGGGTGGCTGTATATGTATGGGCCACATGTGGGGCAGGCTCTGAATGGGTGTTCCTTCAGTCTCTGTTTTAATCTTTGGGAGGATTACATTTTACACTGTGTGTCTATCTAGCATTGCAATTTCTCTGAGCCCTAAAATCCCTTCATCAACACTAAGTCAAGGGATATTAGGCATATTCAACTCCTTTTCAGTAGGCCATCTTTCGACATACACTTCAGCCAACCATTCAAACAAACCTTTAACACTGTTTAAAACTAAGCAAGCTTCCCTATTAAACAGAGAATCTCCTCTACTCAGATGGCCTATATCAATAAGCTCAGCCTGATTCACTTTTATGTTCCTCATTAAAACCCATTCCCACATGTATTCCCTAAACTTCTGCTTGAATAAACTAGCAAAACCATTAAGCTTTTTAGCAGTGTGGCACACCTCCTCGTGGACTATCCTCCCCTCTAGGAAGCTGCTTAGTCGTTCCTCTGGTTGCAGGTCTGGAGGCAACTATTTGTGGCTATGGGGAGCATCAGTATCATCTTACCTAGCATCTTCTTAAGGGCAAACCACTGCTGGGTTATTGGACAATGAGGATTAATCTCAGTCAGTGGTGGGAAAGGCAGTATTTCAAGGGATGTGAATGGCGGTGCATCTTCTGCTGAGAGTGGCTACTTCCTCAGGTGAGACAAACCATGAGAATCTGAGGGTTGGAAGTTCTTAATCTCAGTAGGGTCCTCCCACACAGGTTAGGGGATCCCATTCCTTCATCAGTTCACTTAATATCCTTAGAGGCTGGGACTTAAATTTTTTGTATAATTCAACTAGTCTTATAAAGAAGGGTTCAGTTTGACGTTCTGAAACTTGAGCTTATCTATAGATGCTGGAGAGAAGATTCTCTTCCAGGGTGCATCTAGAAATCTTTAGAGTGTTTGTGTCACCTGGGGCCGATCAATTTTATCACTGAGTGCACTGTTGTCCTTCACAGTGTTCTGAGATGCTGCAAGATTTTTAGTTTTATCACAGAGCACATTTTTCCCTTTGTCAATTTATCCAGAGATGTTCTAAGCAATAAACCAGAATCGTAATTTTCCTTATTTTTCTACAATCAGTCAAAAATTTTATATTACAGAATCACCAAATCTGTTGCCTCTCACAGCTGGTGAATAATGAATGTATTTATCTATAATAAAATAGTTCACAGCATGGGCTTTCAATACCATCTAAGTGTCTTTGAGAGGCCTCAGTAACTGTGGGTGTTGGTAATTTGAAAACCTACTCTAGATGCTTTCAAACTCATCCTCACACTTCTGTTGCCCTGGAATCCCTTCTGGTACCAAACCTGTACTAGTCAGGGTTCTCTAGAGAAACAACTGACAGAATGAATAAACACACACACACTTATACGTATACATACATATGTATATGAAAAGAGAGAGGAAGGAAGGGAGGAAGGGAGCGATGGGAGAGGGATAGAGACAGATACGGCGGGCGTATTTGTTAGAGTGGCTTACAAACTATGGTCTATCTAGTTGAATAATGGCTGTCTATCAACAGAAAGTCCAAGCGTCCAGTAGCTGTTCAGTCCACAAGGCTGGTTGTCGCAGCTGGTCTTCAGTATGCACCAGAGTCCTGAAGAAACAGGCTCTCGTGCCAGCGAAGGAATGAACTTGCCTAGAGTAAGGACAAGCAGGCAAGCGCAAGCCGCCTTCTTCCATGTCCTCTACATAGGCTGCCACCAGACGCTGTGGTACAAATTAAAAGTGGATCTTCCCACCTCAAAAGATCTGGTTTAAAAATGGGTCTTCCCACTTCAAATGATTTAATTTAGGATTAAAAAAAAAATCCCTCACAAGTGTACCTAATCACTTGGGTTTTAGTTAATTCCAGATGTACTCAAGTGGATGACCAAGAACAGCCATCACAAGAATATTATGTTGATCAATTTCCATTTATGTGCCAAAAGATTTTACAACCCTTAAAAAAATGCACACAAGTATTTACTAGGGCTTTCTCTGTAGCAGACATTCCTTTCAGCTCTGCAAACATTAACTAGCTTAATCCACACAAAAACCTAATGAAACGTACTTTATTTTTCCCTATGTAACAACTGAGAAAATTAAGAACAGAGAATTTGGGGTTGGGGATTTAGCTCAGTGGTAGAGCGCTTGCCTAGGAAGCGCAAGCCTGGGTTCGATCCCCAGCTCCGGAAAAAAGAAAAAAAAAAAAAAAAGATAAAGACCAAGAACAGAGAATTTAGGAGATTTTCAAACTCAGGCAGCCTGGCTCCAGGATTTATGTTTCTATTCTGTACTAATGGACACACATGCACACACTTACATTATTACGTAACTTAAAGAACACAAACATACCGTCTCTTGCCGGCCAACTCTAGCTTTCTCAATGCTCTTCTGTAAGTCTGCATGCTTCTGGCTTCCCTCTGATAGCTAGAGAGAGAATCAAACATGAAATGAGTTGCTGAGACGCTACCTGGAAGATGCCTTTAGAAGACAAAATGAAACAACTGTTGCTCAGCTCTGTGTTAGAAAAAATATTAAAGGCTACACTGAACATTTTTCTAATTTGAAAAAAATTATGAATCATTAGAGTAGAATTAAAGAAAGATGCCCTCGTTAGGGTTACTATTGCTATGAGGAAACATCATGCCCAAAGGGAATTTGTGGAGGAAAGGGTTTATCTGGCTCATGCTTCCACCTCCAAGCCCATTGCTGAAGGAATGCAGGACAAGAACAGAGCAGAATCCCGGAGCAGGAGCAGAGGCCATGAAAGAGTACGTTCAGCCTGCTTTCTCATAAAGCCCATTACCAACGCCGAGGACAGCATCATCCACAGTGGGCTGGGCCTTCCCCACCTATGAATTAATCAGTGATTAATTAGTAATTATCCCCATCAATTAAAAAAAGGCCTATAGCAGTGGTACCCAACCTTCCTAATGCTGCAACCCTTTAGAACAGTTCTTCATGTTATGGTGACCCCCAACTATAAAATTATTTTCACTGCTACTTCATAACTGTAATTTTGCTACTGTTTTGAATTTTAATATAAATATCTGTGTTTTCCAATGGTCTTAGGTGACCTCTGTGAAAGGTCATTTGAAATCCACAGGTTGAAAATTGCTGTAGATCTTACGGTGGAATTTTCTTAATTGGGGGTTCCTTCCTCTCAGATGACTAGCCTGTGTCAATCTAACATAAAATTAGCCTACACAAAAACTGTTTTCTAGTTTAGTTTTCTAGTTTTAGTTTCATCCAAAAAAAATAATACCTTTCAATTAAAAAAATTTTTGTTGTTCTGAGACAAGGTCTCACTATGTAGCCCCCACTAGCCTGGGGCTCAGAGAGAAATAGCCTGTCTGTTTCCCCAGGTGTTGGGACTAAAGACCACAGCATACTTTTATATAATCTCTAGCTCTTCTCCAGCTCTACCCTCAAATTACTTTACTTAGAAATTGGATTTGAAAATTTAAAAAATTCTCCTTTAAAGGCCTCCGTTTAAACTTCGTTTCACTTTGACTAAGGCCACGGCAAACTCCCATAGGTGGTTTTGTGCAGACCTGTGCACTTCAATAGGTCTACACTATCTCACTCGTTCCCAAACGGATCTAAGAGGAGCTAAACTCCACACACTAAACTCACAGAAGACAACGACTCTGTTACCTGCTGCCACGTCTAGACATGTTTAATTGGTTAATTAACTAATGTATTCATCTTATTCAGCTTAAAAAGCAGATAAATTCCGTGTGGAAGTCATCCAGACAGAGTATAGAGAATCCATAAGCATACCAATTAAAGACTGACAAATTTCAGAGCACTCCTGAGTCTGTGAGTAAAGATCCCCACACCCAGTGTCCACCACGTCTTTACCAGAAGCTAAGAAATTTCACACTCGTTTGACCTCTGTCACTCCAGAGTCACAGACATCTGGAAAGTAATTGAGGACTGCACTCATTTAATTTATTAGCGGAGAAGAAATTGACTTCTCACAATATAAATCTAGCTATATAGAGGGAGAGGAGTATTTAACTACCACTCTTTCCTTAAGATTCAGAAGCAGGATCTTTAGAAAGTAGGGAGCTCTACTGTTGACGCCTCTACTTTTCAAAATGCAAACAGGAAGCACCATCAACCTCCTTTGACTGCTTCTTCAGGCTCCTGCTCGGAAAGAGCACAAGTCTACAGGCCAAACAGATGTCGTCAGCCGTCAGTCGGACAGTTGTGCCTCTTCTAGGGACACGATCTTAAGTTAGAACAAAACACGCGCGGCAGCTTTCTAAGCCAAACAGGCATCAAGGCATTAAATTTAGCAACAAGATCCAGTTCTTCAGTGAAGATTCCAATTTAGGTTTTTAAACCATCAAGTTTAAAAAGTTAATATTCTACATCTTGAAGGATCTACCTGAAATAATCTTTAAGTATATACATCAATTCAGGAACAGGGGAATTCTCAATTAAAATAATATGTGTACATATTTAAAAACATGGAAATTATTTATAAAATAAATCAGACACACTAGCCTTAAAGTTAATAATCATGTAAAACATGCTAATATATGCATATATTAAACATTTATATCATGAAGTAACATGAAGTAAACATGGAGCACTACATTCCTGGGTTGTCACGCTGAGTATCTTGGTCGTATCTGGCAATCTAAATGATAGGATCCCAGATGCTTCTGTTGGTCCTCGTAAGTTTTCATGCACTCACCCCAAGCCACGGTAGCCGCAGCTCTTGTCAGGCTGCCTTTGCCATCAGTCTTAGGATTCTGTTCTGGTTTTTGCGTGTTTTGATCTTTAAGAAGCCATATGCTATACTTCCCAATAGGCCCTGTGGAGTTAAATCAAGCCAGGGCCCTGAGGGGACTGAACTGAGATGTTCAGCCTCTGTACATGGGTCAGTGAGCCAGGAGCTCTTTAGCAGGCTGCTGTCCCACCTCTGAGTTCAGAACAGTAGTGGGGCTCTGATCACAACTCTACACACTAGGTAAGCATTCTGTCACTGAGCCACAGCCACCTGAATCTGTGTTTATAAATTTCTTAGATGAGGCTGATCCTGCTGATTATGGTCTCACAAGAGACCCATAGAGAAATACTGATCTAAATAACATTGTGTTTTCTCTGAGTAGCAAAACCAACTGAAATACATAAGATACTAATATATAGGAAAATATAACCTAGCTCCTAAGAAAAAGATAATTACTGTTATACATTGTAGTTTGAACTAGAAAATATATACATATCTCCCTGTATTTAGAAACTGAAAGTCCACACTTACAAAAAAACTTAAAAAATATTATATTTTCAAAAGGTATTCACCATAAGATTCCTTTAAAGACCAAACTATTCTAGTATATTTTTATACGGTGAAACCAGAATCAACTATATATTACACTCAATCTATCCCCATAGTTCACTAAAGCTAATGACAATCATTTTTACAGCCTAGTATGTCAGCCTAGAATGAACAGCATCAACTAGAACAGTAAAAACTACCCATGCCTAGGAAAAAGTTTTCATCTTTACATTTGAGACTGTAACACGATACTCTTCTATGAGCACATTGGAGATGACCCTGTCCCAGAATATGAAAATCACAGAGAAAAATACAATAGTCCCACTGCACACCTTCTTACTAATGCATTACTCTGTTGCTTTCCACTCAGATACAGATCAACATAGGTAACATTTCACAATGCAAACTGGACTGACCTTTGCATAACACTTTACAATCCACTATGTTCAAATAAACTTCAAATGTGTATAAATGTAAATAGACACACACATGTGTGTGTGTTCTTTATTTATTCATAGTAGACAGGTTCTCACTACGCAGTCCTGACAAGCCAGGAACTTACTATTTAGACCAGGCTGGCCTAAAACTCAGAGATGCGCCTACCTCTGCCTCCTGGGTGCTGGGTTTAAAGCCATGCACAACCAGGTCCAGCAGGCCTACTTTATTTTAAAAACAACTTTGTCTTTCAGAGCAGTTTAGGTTTAGTTGAACACAAGATAAAGATGTTCTCACACATCCTAAGCCTACATATACACAGCCTCCTCGCTATCAAAATCTTATACAGAATGGTACACTTACCATGATTTATGAGCCTACGCTGACATCACAATCATTGAGGTCAGGGTACGTTAGGATCCAACAATGCCGTTGTGCGCTCTGGGGGTCTTGGGAACACCCACCACTCCAGGCTCACACAGAATAGCTTTACTGGTCAAAATTCTCTGTGTTCCATCTAGTCGCCCCATCTTCCCTCTAGCCTGGCTTTCTTTCACTTAGCAATATGCATTGAAAACCCACTGAACCCAAACTGTCCTATGATTTATGATGACCCACTTCTTTTTATCGGTGAATAATATTCTAGTGTCTGGGTAACTTACAGTTTGTTCCTCCATTAAGCTATTAAACACTATAGTTGCTCCCAAGTGTAATTATAAGTAAATCTTACTAAAAATGTCTGCACAGATTTTGTGCTAATGTAAGCTTTCAACTCACTTTGGTAAATACTAATAAACACAACTGCTGGGTCATAGGGTAAAAGTACGTTTACTTTAATTAGAAACTGCCAAACTGCACAATTTCTACTCCCAGTAGCCACTAACAGACAATTCCTTTGTTCTGTACCCTCCCAGCATTTGGGTCTCTAGTGGCCATGTGTATGTGTGAGTGCTGCATTAAATGTGTCTTGTGTTATATGCCTGGTGCCCATGGCGCTAGAAGAGGGCATTGGGTCCCTCGGAACTGGAGTTATAGGCAGCTGTTAGCCACTAGGTGGGTGCTGGGAACCAAATCTGGGTCCTTTGCAAGAGCAGCCAGAGCTCTTAGCTGCTAAGCCATCAGACCAACTTCTTTTAAAAATTTTTAATTGTGGAAAAGAAACATAAAATGAATCCTTTAACATTTTATTTAATGACGTTAAATACACTCAGGCTGCCGCACAACCATCACTACTCTGTTGCAGAACACTTTCGTCATTCCAAACAAACTGTCCATTAGCAGCGCCTCCAGTCCTCCTGACTCCTCTACTATTTACCACCTGTCTGCTTTAGCCTAAACGCCTGACATGAATGGAACCACACGACAGCCGTCTTTCTGTACCTGGCTTATTTTACTTAGCATGTTTCAAGGGTCATCTATGCTGTAGCACATACCAGAATTCCATTCCTTTTTAAGGCTGAACAAAACTGTGTTCTATGTGTACAGCACACTTCATATACTCATTGATGGCCATTTATCATAGTGTTTATACAGTATTTATTCTCTCTTATTGTGATGATGCCTACCCCACCGGGTGTGACATAAACATTGAACTTGTATTTCTGGAGTTTTGACATTTACCACCAGTAAAGAATAGGTTAATTCCTCGCAAGTTCCCCAGCGGATACTGCCATCATTTAAAAGGTTGCTGATCTTAACGGATGAAAAGTCATGTGCATTATTATTTTCCTTTTATTTCTTTAATCTTTGTGCATATATGATGTGGGTATGTGCACATGCATGTGCCCATGCCAGGTGCTTATATGCTTGCCAAGATGTTCCTGTGGAGGGAGATGGCGAGCATGAAGGCTGGTCCTCACTTTCCACTTTGGGTCTCTTTGTTTACTTCTGCATCTGCTGGGCAGATCCACGAGCCTCCAGGGACGGCATGTCTCTGCCTATCTGTGCACTGGGTATTTGGGAATCATAGGTATGTGCTGTCTCACCCAATTTTTCACGTGTTCTGGAGATTTGAACTCAGGTCCTTATGAATGTATGGCAAGTGCTTTACACTCTGAGCCACCCAACCCCTTAGATTGATTTCAGCTATTGATATTTAATAAATCTCCACATTTTTTGATTCGAGTTTTTTCCTTTAGTGCTGAGAATTGACCTAGACCCTTAAGTATGCGAAATACACAATCTAAAGCTAAGCTATGCCCTCAATTCCATGCATACTTTTCATTGTTAAAAACCTACGTGTATTAGATCGCTCGTCAGGCTGGGTATGAGTGCTCGTGCACATCACAGATGTCTATAGAGGTCAGCCAATAATTCATGGAGACAGTTTTCACATCCAACCCTCACATGGGTTCCATTTAGGCTTCTCCACACAGCCTTACTCTCTTGTCTATTCCCAGCAACACCAATGTTCAACTACAGCCACACTGTACTGCTCAGTTTTCTGACAGGCACAAGTCTTACTCCTTGAGGAAGAAAAGCTTAGTGTTTAGGCTGCAAGGAGCGGTGGCTGGACAGTAAGATGGGCATTGTCTATTGCTGGTTCCTCCTCTCAACTCCATTCTTGGTCCTTTATTGGTTTCTTTATTGAGTGAATTAAAAATTATAGAGAAAAATGAGGTGGATGCTGGTCACCATTAATTAGCTAGACACACAAACTGATGTTTTTATAACAGACATCCTCACTAAAGCATACACTGCCCCATTGTTTTTATAAGGGACATCCTCACTCGAGCGCACACCGCCCCATTGTCCTAGGAAGGGTACTGTACTTTTCTTGATTTATTTCTTGTAAAGATTTAAATATGGTTTTGGTGCTACTAAAAGACAGGCAGTGATGCCAATCGGGCTACCATTTGAAGTGTTAAAGGTTAGTTCACATGTAAATGTTTAGCCTTGAAAACATGAAAATCAACAAATTTCAAAGTTGAAATTGTTTTGTATCTAGTCTAACATTAAGTGGATTAAAAAAGAATTATAATTTGGTGAGTCATGGTTGTAAATAAATATAAATACTCGGGAACTGCTAAGGCTTTATAACTGAATTTGATCCACTGCAATCATAAGTCTGAACCACGCACCCTGAGCCAAAACCTCAGTTTAAACACAAATGCAACGAACAGGGTTAATCTCTAAGAAACGTCTAACACACAGAGCGGCAAGAGCTGCTGCTAGAATGCAAATACCGAATTTATAAAATGCTGATAGCCTTTTGGGACCAAAATAGAGCACACAATTGAAATGAGGGTTTTTAATGGCACAGATACTTTTGACACTCTGCCACCACCTGGTGGCAGGGCATTAACAGCCTGGCTCTGGTGGACTGGGTCTTTTCTACACTGCTGATTTACAGGGAAGATAATTCTGTAGAATGACTCTCACAAGCCTGAATAGTGTTTGGAGCATGGAGTATGGAATTGGATAGTTAGTACAGGGTCATCCTTTTCAACTACACCATGAAGCTCCTACAGCAGAGAAGAGTAATTTCCAGGGAAGTCTGGAAGCTGAAGCTACCTACCACAAGAACAAAGCAAATAGTAAATACTTTTTAAAAATCTCTGGTAACTTCAAAGTAGTATCAAATTCATGCATTTCAATAGCTGTGACCATCGACTAATCTTAAACTATTTCAAACTGCTTATCAATAAAATACGTGCATATTTCCTTCTCCCATCTCCAATATTCCAGTCACCCTATCTCTGCGAACAGTATTTAACTCTTAGATATCTGGGACATCAAGAGATCGTAATAATATTCAACTTGAAAGCATGCCTTCTCCGTTGGAGGTGGAGAGACAGAGGCTTGCTGTGTGCTCCAGGGTGGCCCTCCTACCTCAGCCTTCCGGACGGACGGACGGACGCAGGGACGCCTGGCTTCAAAGGTTTTAAAGACATATGGGTGTTATTTGGTAGAACCTCTTAACTGCTTCTCCAAAGCCTTTCTTTCTTAACAGAGTTCCAGTTTCTGCTCAGACTTGAGTGCTAATGTGCTCCAAAAGTACAGGATGCTCCCCGAATAATCCTTCAGTATAAGCATGTCAGCTCGGACTCAGCCATTGAGACAGACAGAAGCCTGCCTGGGCAAGGGGGCATGCTGACGATTTCCTCTTGTATAAAAGATAGGGCAGGGGATGAAGGGAGAGAGGGAGGAAGAGAAAGAGAGAGCGCGGGGGTGGGGGGATGGGGGATTGGGCATTTAGCTCAGTGGTAGAGCGCTTGCCTAGCAAGTGCAAGGCCCTGAGTTCGGTCCCCAGCTCTGAAAAAAAGAAAAGAGAGAGAGAGAGAGAGAGAGAGAGAGAGAGAGAGAGAGAGAGAGAGAGAGAGAGAGAGAGCGCGCGAGCGCGGGGTATGGGCAGTCTACTCTTGGGCACTGTTGAGAGAGGACTTAGGAGTCTCAGTAAGTATTTACAATCAAAGAGGGAAAGCCAAATGTCAAAGGCAGTCAGTCTAGATCAAGTATAGTGCACTTACCCACTCTTAAGAAGGCTACCGCGAGCTTCCTATTCATATAGGATAATGAATTCCTATTATGTAAGCCAATCTACTTTTCTCATTTGTTTACACATACGTAAGAATGTCAACAATAGAGCAGGAGAGGGAGACAGCTCAGACCTTAGGAGGATGTACTGCTCTTCTACAAGACCCAAACTGCCTTGAACTCCAGCTCCAGGAGACCTGACACAACCACACACATACAAAAAAACTAAAAATAAAAATTTTAAATGATTTAAGAATGTTAATAGTATTTAATTTTAAGTGAGTAATATATAAATTTATTTTAGAAAAATGCCAATGTGACTATTTTTACAATATCAGGGCAAATGTGAACTTCTGCAGCTTGGAAGTTCTTGCTTGCTAATGTCTATAGATGTGAAGTAAGCT
The DNA here is from genome assembly GCF_021556685.1 of Rattus norvegicus. NCBI lineage: Eukaryota > Metazoa > Chordata > Mammalia > Rodentia > Muridae > Rattus > Rattus norvegicus. Next base: position 171,237,337 of record NC_141535.1, read on the forward strand.
AACTGGGTATAAAATAGCTGCATAGCCTGTAAACCGGACACTACAAGTACAGTAACCAAGTTGGCTGCTCCTAGGGCCTGGTGAGAGGGTTCTTAAGGATAGGACTGTCAGCTGGGCCCTTCAGAGTCTCCGTGCAGGTATACTTAATCAGGAAAAGCCCCACAGAGCCTGCTGACACCAGCAGAGGTCTACACAAGCTGGAATGATCTCCATGCTGAGCTTGTTTCAGGCGTCAACCCAAAATGTATTCAAACTCTGAGGGCAGCCTGTGACACTGCATACAGTCTTAACTTGCTGAAGGGACGCCATAAACTTGGAGAACTGACTAAAGTGTGTTTCATGAAACACTAACAGCTCAAGGACAGGATGAGGACGAAGGCTTGCATATTAAAACCTGAGAGGATTCAAACCCGTTACTTTTGGGAACCCCAGGTTCCAAATTCTTTTGATTACAGAGCCGCCTTTTCAGTAACTCATTGCATCTGTTACACAGGATCCTGTCAAGTTTAATTCAGGCAAAATGGTAGAAAAATAAAATGAAGAACTTAAAAATACACACTTAATTGTTCCCACATAATATTCATTCCCAAAGCTAAGTTTTTTAAAAAGTCAAGATTACACCAGGGTTCCAATAATCATGACTGCTTGGTGGAAATCACTTTTACTGCTGTTTGTTACTGAGTAGAAGGAAAGGAAAACCTAGGGCAGGGACAGGTTCCTAGACCAAGTACACAGTGCACGGGACTGAACCCAGGCTGTGATGTAGTTGAAGGCAGGCAGAGGCGCAGCGATTAATGTGTCTGTTCAGCACTTTACATCGCTCTAAGTTTCTCAGTCATTGGGTTACATCCTATCAGCAAAAGATGAGCAAGCTATAGCCCCTTCCCTGACAGACTATCTGGCATGGTGGCTCTAACTACATAGGGGCTTCTTCATGCTACAGAGGAAGTGCAAATACAGTATCTGTGGTTGTCAATGCTGTGGACCCTCTGGACTGCACTTGTTGCCATGGGAGAACTACTGGAAATCCTTTCTCCTCAAGTTATTTATTTCAGGTATTTTATTAGATGGAAGTAAGTAACATCACTCTGCATGACTGTTTGGTAACAACTGTGTGGACCATACCATGTCACCGTGCTGTGCTGCCGAGTGTCTTACTTTTACGTCTGGCACATCAGTCATAATGCTTGCCATGACAAACATTCATTGAATGGATTTCAACAGAGGTAATGCCTGTCTTTATTAAAAAAAAAAAATTGTAGTTATCTACATAGTCCTAAAGTAGACCTAATCTTTGTAGACTCAATTTTAGTGGCGGCAGTGACTCCAACTTGAGAACATCTCCAAAACTAACACAACAAAATCCAGCTTCCTGTTCTTTTCCTTCCCAGAATGAAACACTTACTATATACCAACTCCTAGAAAGGCTGGCCTGAACTAGCCTCCAAACCAAATCCTGAATAAAGAATTACAAAAGTTCACGGGGAGTGACTTCCTATTCTTACCTGTTTAAAAACCCATCGAGGGGTTGGGGATTTAGCTCAGTGGTAGAGCGCTTGCCACATAATATTCATTCCCAAAGCTAAGTTTTTTAAAAAGTCAAGATTACACCAGGGTTCCAATAATCATGACTGCTTGGTGGAAATCACTTTTACTGCTGTTTGTTACTGAGTAGAAGGAAAGGAAAACCTAGGGCAGGGACAGGTTCCTAGACCAAGTACACAGTGCACGGGACTGAACCCAGGCTGTGATGTAGCTGAAGGCAGGCTAGGAAGTGCAAGGCCCTGGGTTCAGTCCCCAGCTCCGAAAAAAAGAACCAAAAAAAAAAAAAAAAAAAAAAAACCATCGAATACCACCATAAAGCTGCTGCCATGCTAATTAAATTCTTATTTTTAAAAACTCACATGTTTTAATTGCAAGTTTAAAATATTTCTTTGACTTATAAAATGTCAATAAAGTCCATACGACATTTTCTACATTTAATTTCTAAGTGGACTCTAAGTGCATCCATGCTGCTATAACCAATCTCCAGAGCCAATGTCTGTCTGTTCAGTAGGACCTCCTCCCTCCAGATCTGAGGAGTCTCAGTCCCACTTCCTCCCTCCAGAGTCTGGCTACACTTCATGTCCAATACAAAGGGAACTATCGCAGAGCGTCCCCTGAAGGACACACACACACCACACTTGCATAGAATAGGAGCAAAACCCTGCCACGCTCCTCACTTGGGCATAGACTCTCCCAGAGACTAAATGGGAGATGGAGACAAGGTGACAACTTGCCTGCTGGTCTTGCTGCCCAAGCCAAGCCTCCTTCATGTTATGTGTCAGGGCTGCCATCCTTTTTAAGACTGAAGTCAGGATGACTGTCTTAAGAATTAACTTCAAGGCCATTCTTGATTTTTAACAATTATTTTATCTTATTTTTAATTATCCTGAGGGGAGGCGATTTGCACTTGAGTCCAGGTGCCCTTGGAGGCCAGAGGTGTTGGATCCCCTGGAGCAGGAGTTCCAGGTGGTTGTGAGCCATGAGGTATGGGTGCTAGAACACAACTCAGGTTCTGCAAGAATGCAATGAATCCATCTGAGATGTTAAGCCATCTCCCTCCAGCCTCCCAACAACTTCCGTACATCTTTTAGATACAAAGAAATGTCACTTCACTTGGGAGTTTCTTTAGGCTACACTCACAGTTATTACAACAATGACTTGTGAGAGGTATCTAGTCATTGCTACCATCACTTGAGCTAAAATCGGTGCTCTTGGTATCAAATATCAAAATATGAATTTCAAAAGAAAGGAGATAGCAGTGTGCTTGCTGTTTGCGGCATCTCTAAAGGAAGCTCTTCCTGCTATGAAACACTTTAATTTATGAGACTACACCTGCATCACAGCTACGTAGAGGGCCAATTTAAAAACCTTTCTTCAGTTCAACCTAGATATTTATTTTAGCTTTGTTGAAAAAACTACTATACTGTGAATTATTTTCAGCCAAATTAGTACTATCTGAAGCATATTATGCAAAGGGAGGGAACTAACAACACTGTTGTCTAAAGCTTATAATAAAATATAAATTTATTCTGGCAGGAAAATTTGAGTTTCCTCTGGTTGGTGTACATAACGAAACCAACCACTAAGACATCCCATAATAGTATGACCTCAATGTGACTTCCAGCTTTATGCTTCCATGAGCACATAGCAAACAAGCCTCTGCACACTCGTCCTAAGTGTCCACCATGCACCGAACGCAACTGGTTGTCTTCCCTTAGTGGCATGGGCCACGCAGTGAAAACAGAGATGCCAGTCTTCCCTTACTGCCTCCTAATACTGTCACCCTGGCAAGTTATCCAACCTGTGGGTCCCGCAGCCTTCTGATGTGCACACACAGTTACTAACATTATTGAAGCCTCAGGCAGGCATAAGAATCAGGACATACTCCCAAGCTCTTCACTAACCTCCCTAAGCAGTCACCAACAGGCCTAATGCTTCTTTGTTCAGCAACACCTTTCATTTAAACCGGTGGTTCTCAAGCTGTGGGTTGAGGCCCCTCTGGATAGTACATGTCATTCTGTATATCCCAGATTTACATTTTAATTTGTAACAGTAGCAAAATTACAGTTCTGAAGGAGCAACAAAATAACTTATGATGGGGGTCACCACAGGAGGAAATGTATTATAGGATCACAGCCATAGAAAGGTTGAGAAACACTGACAGAAACCTATCCCACCTTTCAGCTCTGAACAACAGTTTCTAAGAACTCTTTGTTAACCGTGCACGTTTAGAAAAGCCTTGTCTGGGATGTGAGGTTTCTCGGGTTGGTGAAGGCACCTGCCACTAAGCCTGACTACCTTCCTTCCACGTGGTCAAAGGAGAGAACTGACCCCTGGGGGTTGTCTTCTGATTTCTATACATGTGCTAGGGCACATACATATACCAATAAACATACAAATGAATGAATGAACACACACATGTGCTATGGCACCTACATATACCCCTATACATATAAACAAACACATATAAATGCCCTACACATACAAAATAAATGACCAAATAAATAGGTAAATGTCATTAAAAAAAAATTGAGAGCCTCGCCTTTGTCCTAAACTGTACAGCAATGCACAACAAAGCTTAGCATGTGCCACTACCATATTCAAAACTATACAGGTTCACTTTTATAGTTTCTTGTTAATTATTTCCAAGCAAGTTAGATAACTATGCCTTATCAAGGAAACTGCAAAGTCTCTAGGTACAGATCACCTATCTTTATACTCAGAAAATTTACGGCAGCACATGGCCAATCTCTGTGGAGGTTAACACATGACACGGACAGCTAACAGTTGGTTTGTCTTCTTAGGAAATGGTGAACTTCAAACAAATTATAACTGTGAGCCCTTCACCGTCTTCAATGATGATGATCAACATACACAATCAAAACTCGAAGGAGAAAAAATATATTTCCTGATTTAATTTTCAAATTTCCTATAAGAATGTCTATCCTCAAGAGACAGCACATTCCTGCACGTAACTGGAGTCAGAGGCAGAACAGGAATGGCATTAAAAGGAAGGAAATGAAGAGCCGCCCCACCCCCTACAACCCAGGCCAATCTGGAAATAATTAACAAGAAAACTCAAAGGAAGTCAGCATTATACTTTGGCAATCTGCAGACGAGCTGATCCTTCTCTGCAGCCGTGAGGGTGGCCAATCACCAGTGACTAGTCTCCGTGTGAATCACACATCAAAGCAGCATCCTTCCGGCTGTCGGCCACTCACTTCCCTCCCTCATAAAAATGACACGTCCCGCACAGCTCAGTGTTTTTCTTACAAAGCATAAACACTGACTGCTACCTTTTGAATGGCCTAAGGTAAATTGCAAGCCCTCCGCTGTTTGCTCTGATTGAGCAAGTAGCTTTCCAGTCTATAATCCTGCGTGAGCCATAATTTATCTGCTGTGTGGCCACCATATGCAGAAACCCTAAGGTAGCAGGAACCTCACACTTCATCTTCACCACAGCCCATAAAGGGAGAGTGACCTCCCTCACAAACAGGGAAAGCAAGTCTCTGAAAAGCTGAAGAAAAGCTTGCAACCTTTTCCAGTTGCTTGAGAAAAACAAAAACAGAACCCTGCTGTGAGTTAGAACAGTGCTCAGAACAGCAGGCAAGGACCCATGCCTAGCCTACCTGTTAGCATGCCTGGACTTCTGATTTACAGAGGTGTGCACGGTTAAGCTTCCACCTCCAGCTTCTAAGAGGAATGAAAGAGAGGGATGCTAAATCTCAGACAGTAGGACAGGACTAGATTGACAGCAGCTACTTTATACGATGACTTGGTAAATCTGGCCTATGTTGTCATCTCTTACACTGTGTTCCAAGAAAACCAGAGCAGTGGAATAGGAACACTCTAGTCTTCAATCATTCAGTACAAACATCAACTACCATCGATTTTGAAATAGTTGGATTTACAGTACTACCAAGACATTCTGGTTCACTTCTATTAGGATTACCTGACAGTATAGCTAGTTACTATGAACTATGCTAAGTCTAGGATTAAAGCGTAAAAAAATACAGTTGGCCTTTTTCACTTAAGGTAAAGTATCTTTGCCTTATCCATTGGCCGAGAAATACGTAATAAGCACCCGTGTACCCAACTTAAGACAGAACTGACCTTCTACAAGGCTCAAATGTTCAGTAACTTATTTGTTGAACCAAGAAAACATAATCTTCATTCTCAAGCAACAAAAATCAACTATAACAGCAAATTTAATCACACTGATTCTAACACTAAATACAAACAGTCTAACACACTAAAAGACAGAAACTGTCAGCTTATATAAAAATTATATATCCTTACAAGAAACACACTGCAAACAGAAAACACAAAAATGAATATGGAATTCACTAAGCAAATTTAAAAAAAAATTTTTTTGTAATTAGCCCTTGCACCCATGGGTTTCACAAACACTGGTTCAATTGCTAGGAATAAAAAAATATTCAGGGAGAAAAATGCATCTGTACTGGAAATGTACAGACTTTTAAATCTTTGTCATTATTTTATAAACATAATTGTTTGCAAAGAATTTACATTTATTAGGTAATATTCTAGGCATGACTGCAGTAAACTGCATTCTGGAAAGACCCGCAGTAAGAACTGAGGGAAACCTCTAGCCAAAAGTTAAAGATGTGAGGTCCTTAGCCCGAGAGCCTACAGAGCTGATGTCCTGTAAGTGAGCTGTGCTGAGAAGCCTGTGCTCCCCGAGGAGACACTCAGCTGAGAACGCAGCATGGCCTCATCAGTGGAACTACAGGCTCAAACAAGACTGTGAGCCCAGGTCCTCACTGAAACCAGGCCTGGTTCTCAGACACAAAGAAATGGGTGGGATCAGTGTTTGGTCCTGGAAGTTACAGTGTCTGAAGTTTACTGTTTTTCCACCCAGTAAAATGTAACTAAGAGAAGACCTAACCCAGATTAATAAAAAGACCACAAGTAATGGAATAATTAACAAAAACAGTGCTACCTAAAGGCTTAATTTCCAGAGAAGTTCAGAGGGAAAGAGCTCAAAATACCTTTGAAGAACCCAAGACCTCACTTGGGCTCTGCCATTGTTTGGAACAGGTCTTCTCCACATGTGTATACTTTACAGTGTAGATCACATGATAAAGACACGCCTTCCATCCTATGCCACTTGCTTCTCTCATCTGGTCACTTAGCAACGTGTTCCCGCTATCTCCATCTGCGCATACTCGCCGCCGGCCACTCCCCTCCACATGCATACGTGCGAGCCTCCGTTGACATTTCGAGGCCTGTTTGAGACACAGGCTGGAATTCTGTGCTGTGTTGTCGCTTGACTGACACCATCCACTGGCACACTTCACGTCCCCATCACCAAATCTCACTTGTGCTGCAGAAAATACTGTGACTGGGTTTTCCTTCCACTGTCTCATGACCTGCTCTCACTCAAGAAACTGAACACCACTCAGAGATCGTTCAGGAACCAAACTATTGCCCACTTCCAACTCACAGCTCACACACTGATGAAACACCTGTAACACATGTCTTGGGAAAATGGCCACAGCTGTTCTTAAAACCTAATCTTTAGGCTTTTCCTGATGCACAACACTTCTACTTTAGCATTACTCTATAATCATATTCAGGGAGGAGGGGGAACCTCTAGAGAAAATTAAAACTTTCCCAGGAAATTTGAAGCTACTCTTCCATTTACATCACCTACAAGAACAAGCATGTTTTAGATACACTGTTTCCTTAACAGAGTACATGCTACATTAGTAAACACGTGTCATGTTTACTACAGGATGCCAGGAGTACACATCAAAGCCACATACCACATTTGTGGTAAGACCTTAATACACGTGTAAAGAACAAGTGTCTGTGAGCAAGGGGCTGAGAAGAGTCTCAGGTGTGAAAATCTGACTAAGAGCAGATGAGGGAAACCAGAATTCACAAAAGTGATAAAAGCAAAAATCAAGTCAGAAAAATGCAGTAAGGTTTAGAAAAATAGCCACATTAAAGGTCTGAATTCGAGATGGGACTATAGGGAGGTGGCAGAACTTTTGGTAGTTGGGGCCTAATGGAAAGAAATGAAGTCACTGGGTGGCAGGGCAGGGGCATGTCCTGAGGCATGGTAGGCGCAGCCCTTTTCTCCTCCTATTTGCTCCCTGATCCATGATGCACGTTGGCTGTGAGACATGTGGGCTCAGATACTACTGGTTGCTTTATAGCTGACTTTTCCGCTAGCATTATCTTCGGGGCCCATCCACATTCGACTGTGTACCAGAACGTATTCCTTTCTACAATGAATAAGACTCAATTTCCATTTTCCATGGACAGATGTTTGGGTAGCTGTCATCTTTACTAAATAAAAATAAGAATTCTGCCCTGACCAGAGATACTAACCCTCTTTAGTTCTATTTTCAAGTCTCTGGATGCAACCAAGAGACACACTTGCTGAATCTCATACTTATTCGATGCATACATTTGAGGAATTAGAATATGGTTTCTACAGTGGCTGCACCACTGGATGAGTTATCTTCCTGCTGTTATGTGACAACAAGACCTGACAAACACAACTTCAGGGAGGGAAGATGGATATGGGCTCAGAGTCTGGATTTCAAGGCATTTTGTAGGTGGCAGGGGCTTGTTACACCAGAGAACAAGGCTAAACCAGAAACTCATACAACCTCCAAAGACTGGCCCCAGTTCATCTATTTCTGCCTACTAGTAGGCTCTTCTTCCCAAAGGTTCCAAAGGTTCCCACAAGGACCAGCTAAGGAACAAGTGTTTAAAACATGAGCCTACCAGAGACAATTCAAGTCCAAATAATAACTACTACACATTCCTGCAGTCCCATGTTTTGCTGATCCACTGTCAGGGTCACCACTCAGGGAGGACAAGGTGAAGTCCCAACCAGTCTACTGTCCGCAGTGGCATCATGACATGGAGGCATAATAGACCAGAAGGGGAAGGCAGGGTCTGGGACAAATGCTGTGGTTCCAAGGTCTCCTCTTGGGGTACCTGGATGCCACCAGTGTAGTGGCCCAGAGAGGAAGTCAGGAACAGAGTCTGTGATCGGTGTCTCCTTGTGGGATGTCAGAGTGCTGCCACATATAAGGCCAGAAGGGGAGAACAGATTCCGAGACAAACAGGATCCTGGTCAGATTAGGAATGAGTGCTAAGTGCCAGAGAGGCAAGAGAAGAGAGAAGCCTTCAGGAGTCTATTATAGCTTGTTTAGGCAAAGGCCTTCTCTGTTGTGATCTTTAATGAAGCAGCTCTCTGGGACAATTTTAGCTTGTTCATATTTCTTTATTGGGGGTGGATGTGAATGCATATGCTTTATTCGTGGTGAACCAAGGATTATATAATTTTGGGAAAGGGTGAGCTTCCAGGAAGGGAAGGTCATTGGCTGAAGACTAAGGGTACTGAGATGTTTCATTAGCATGGCGAGGCATTCTACCCTCAGTGACTGTCCATGGCCACCTTAGTTGTGGGTTCATGTTCCAGGGCAGGCACACAGAAGCAGGGAAAGCTCCCTCTCTAACAGTGGGTGACTCACATGAAGACCAAGCTGCACTTTGGCTACATATGTGTTGGGATGGGGGAGTAGGTTCAGCCCACTTACACTCTTTGATTGTCTCTGGGAACCCCCAAGGGTCCAGGTTAGTTGACTCTGTTGGTCTACTTGAGGAGTCAACCCCCTCTGGGACCCTCAATCCTTCCCCCATCTCTTCCACAAGACCTCCCAAGCTTCATCTAATGTTTGGCTGTGGGTGGGGGTAGGCCTTGTTTCTTAACCATATAATTAAAATAACCTCCTAATTGGTCCATTCTGTAAACTGTCGTAAGAAAGGCACTTGTCATGATGTAACTTCACAGCTAAAAACCTTCACTTCCATCTCTTTCAAATAGGTCAAAACATAAAACAAATGACCTTTAAAATGTAGCCGCAGCCTCTTTTGGCTGAAATGACACACCTTCAATCCCTCTGGCTGGAATACAGACACGCCCTTACTACAGACCTTTAATCCCAAACAATGAAGGTAGAGGAAAGCAGCTATGTTTGAAAGTAACATCTAGTTGAGGGGCAGATAAAGATTTGACAGAATGAGTCAGAGATAGAATATGTCCAACTCTCATGGAGACAGGAAAGAGAAGCTAGGAAGTGAGGGGGGGGAGGGGAGGGAGAAGAGGGGAAGAAGGGAGAGAAGGGAGAGGAGGGGGAGGATGGAAAGGCGAGAGTGGTGAGGGAAGAGAGGAGAGGGGAAAGAGAGGAGAGAGGTAGGGGGGTGCGGTTTAACTGGGACAGTTATAGAGAGCAGCTGGGTTGAACCAAGCGGCCAGGGTTCAGAAAGAACAAGCAAGCGTGAGCTTCTTCAGCAGTAAGTCTCAGAGGCTGCAAACATTCTGTGCCTACATAAGGCTATACGGAGGCTGGATGCTTCCAGGACTACGCCTAGGTTAGCAGACGGAGGCAGTGAGCTAAGCCTCAGAGACAACAATTATATCAGGCAAATAAAAGTTACGTTAACACTTCTGGTTTAATAAGAGACTTTGTCTCAAAGAACCAAAGTAGAAGGGATAGAAGAGGCCACCCTCCACCCTCCTCTGGTCTCTGCATACATAGTTGTATATGCACATGTGCACACGCATATACACATCAATTGTTTTAAATTTTCAAATATGTTAAAAATGATGGATGCCTTTAATACTGTTGGATATTTATCTTCCTGCATAATTAAGTTTGGCAGTGTAAAGAAGGAGGCAAACTTGAATTAGAGGAACACAGTCAAGAGTAAAAGTGTGGAAAGAGGCCCATGCCAACACAGGGCTTCGTCTTTATGATTTTAAGCTGACATTATAATTCTATGTATATTTTCTAATTTTTGCCATCTCAAAAAATGAAAAGCCTTAAACCTAGTTCATGACCATTATCAGCTAATATAAGCTATTTTTACTATACCTTTGAGAACTTAACATGTGTTTAGATCACACTCACCCTCTTAATCATATGCTTATAGCATACAGAATTCAGTTTCAAAGAACTGGTTTCAATAATGCTAAATGGTCCTAATTCACAGGCATAGACTGGAGCATGGGAACAAAAATGTAACTGTCACACCGGATTTCCTAATCTAATGACACAGAATAGGAGATATGCCAAAAGAGAATTCCAGGTAGAAAGTACAAAAGTGACAGAGATGGCAGTGCCACCTTAGCATCCTCAAAGATATAACACTTCAACCACTGGATTGAAGCAGACACAGGATTTTAAGCAAAAGAAATAAAAATATGCAAATGCAAAGGTTTTACAAGTCAACACTGAAGAAAGCAATGAAAAGTCAGCAAAGATTAAAATAAAATTACATCCTCTCCCGTACAGATGGCGTGAGTGTATGAAATGGAGCTCCACACCACTTATCAGGGAGCTGCAAACAGAAACGATGAAACGCCACCACGTGTTGATTCTGTTGTTAAGACAGACACATAATCTGCTGCGCAAGCCGCTGCGTGATGACAGGAAACCTCGGTCTCCACAGACGGAAATGCACAATAGGACATCTACACTGGAAGGCACACAGGACACACAGATCACACAATCCAGAAACAATGGCCTTTGGGAATACCCGAACAAGTTGAGAGCACACACTAGGCAGAAACATGGACATAAAGGTCTCATAGCAGATTTGTCATAGCCTGGAAGCATCCAACATGTCCAATAGCTCAATGTACATATTGAGATATACTGAATGTGATAAAATTCACTCACTGATAAGAAAAAAGGGGCTTTCAAACCCCCCAAAGACACAGTGGAGCCTTAAATGCATCTTGTTAAGTGCAAGAAATCAATCTGTGAAGGCTGTAGCATCCATGATTTCAGTCATGTGCAAGTCTGGAAAAGTAAAACTCTAAAGACATAAAAGGTCAGCTGCCTCCTGAGGTAGGGCTGCAGTGTGAGGGGAGCTTGGGTTACAGAAAGATCCTGTCTTAAAAAGAGGGAGAGCAGTGGTTTCTGGGAGCTGAAGGACTAGAAGGACGAACAAGCAGAGTAAGGAGGCGTCTCGGGCAGTGACACTACTGGGTAAGACCCTGTACTTGTAGACACATGTAATCATGCATTTTTCAAAATCTGTAGGTTGGTAGCACAAGTGTTATAATCCTGACACTTGGGAGGTGAAGGCAGAATAATTGTGAGCTGAAGTCTCCTCAAGTGCAAAGCAAGTTTATGGCTGGCCTGAGCCACATGAGGCATTTTCTCAGAAAAATAAAAAATAAACCAAAAGGCAAAAGAACAACAACAAAAACCTCACAGGAAAACAAAGCACAAGAACCTCATTCAATCTCCAGACCTTGTAAAAATAATGCCAAGCACAGTGCTGCATGCTTGTTAACCTAGCACTGTGGAGGTGGAGACAGGAGGATGCCTGGGACTCTGTGGCCAGCCAGTCTAGCCTAATTATTGAGTTCTAGTCAATAAAAACCCTGTGCCAGTAGTGACAGCATTCTTGAAGACACCAAAGGTTGTCCTCCAGTCAGTGTCTTTCTCTCTCTCTCTCTCTCTCTCTCTCTCTCTCTCTCTCTCTCTCTCTCCCCCTCCACACACACACACATACACACACACACACACACACACACACACACAGATCCATGCACATAGGACATGCACATGCATGAATGCATGCACACGTACCCTACACCTTCCTATACACACATAAAAGGAAAGACAGCCATAAACACCTAACAGTGAGCCCTGAGCCTAAAAGGCTCTGGCTCATAAGATATCAAAACTGGCTCATCAACTATTAGACAATGACATACATTAGCAATACATGATGCAAACAGGAATTTATGAGACAGACAGGAAGGGGACAGATTAGGAATTCTACTTTTCCATCATTTCCTATAAACCAAATCTAAAAGTGTCCCTCCCAGAGTCTACTTATTTTTTTTTAAAAACCCAAAATATTAGCAAATATAACATAGGAAAATTAAAGATGAAGAGTTCTAAGGCCATTTTATGGTTTTATGTTATTAAGCTTGTAATGTTTGGGAGGGAAACTTAGAGCGTGTGCAATCCATGGAAGCACCCTATCCCTAAGCTACATCTCTAGCCAGACCTTTCATGAGAAAGAGATGTTAATGTTCTTTAGACACGAGGCCAAATAAGAATGTATGTTTAAAGTTTAAGGGAAACCACTGAATGAGAAAAGTATTAAGGGAAACACTTCTGTGCTACAAAGCACATCTCTTCATAACTGTGACTTACCTGAGAGTTCAGAGCCTCCAACTTGCGCTTCCGGGCATGAAGAGCCTTGCTCGGGAAAGCCCAATAGTAATTGGAGGTCCCAATCCTCTCGCAGTCAACCATACCATCGTCTACCAAGCTCTGGAGGACTTCTTTCACCGACATGGCGGCTGGGGAGGAAACGTTCACAGACGCTATGTTAAGCAGCCTCCTAAGGAAAATTCAAAAGCAAACACTAGAGAGACATTTGCAGAGCACATTACAATAAGAGCTATGCACCTATGTATGCACCGAAAGTGAGGTGACCCAGGCTCACGAGGCAAACATCGAAGGTCCTTTCTTCCACACAGACCTTAGGAGCTTATGTGGGAGTGAATGTGGGCAGAGGCCATGAAACTCAAAACTCAAAAGGCATGAGAGAAGAAAGATAAGAGAGGAGGTGCAAAGAGTACCAGGACACAGTGACATGAAGGTGGCAGCTGAACTCTGGGGGTGGAGCAACCCTGGTACTTAGAGGGCAATGGTGAGACGGGGACAGAAAGGGGCCTGGCAGAAACAGAGTATATATCACAGCACAGGAGAAAACCTGCTATTTTGTGTGCTAATTTAAAAACAAAGTGTCTATACACAATGATGGCCAATATATTTCAACTATAACCGCGATATATTCATTTTTGTAGTACTAGGGTTTGAAATAAGGTTTGAACATGTAGCTAAGTGTTCTATCGCTAAGCTCCACCCCTAGTCTTTTCAACCCACTCTGAAGACAGACTAGAACAAACAGTATGGCCCCCGACCACCAATTTATAGAGTGGAAGAATATTAGAAAGGATTCAAGGAGACCAGTATTATCAACGCAGCTGGGAAATATTGCAGTGTGTATCTAAAACGTCACATGTATGCCTTTCCTTCTTGAAGAAATGTAACTTGTATGAACTCAGCTACAGAGCATAAAGACAGACACACACGTTTGTCAAAGCATTTTTTTAGTATCTAAAGAAATTGGAAAGTAGCCCAATAATGTATTTCTAAACCCACAATGCAATGTTATAAACCAATTTTAATGCCATGGATAAATAAATGCTGCCCTGTATAGCATGTGAAGAGTGGGAAGACAATATGCAGTGATGTGACAGTAGTTTGGATGGCAGGCATGACAGTGACAGTAGTTTGGATGGCAGGCATGTCAAATGTCATTTTACTTTCTTCTTCCTTATTTATTGTCCAAAAATAGACATGGATTATCTTCAGCTAAGAAAACTAAAAGTTGTGAAAGATTAAACATGTAGAAATGAACTAGTTCCAATATTTAGAGCTAAGATTTAAAATCACAATCTATTAATAATGCTTATTTCCTATGTACCAAAAACTATATCCCTATTTTAATATCCATTTAATTTTTTCCTAAAGCAGATCTCTAGCTATGAAAGTTATTCAAAATTTCAAGCTCTAATAAATAAAATTGACACCAAATGTGCAAAACATTTACCCCTACTCATAAACCACAAACTGAACGCAAGTCATGGGACTCTAGAAATGAGAGGAGTCAGTGGGGACGCTCAGTGACAGAGTGCTTGCCGAGCACGGACAGGACGGGGACACAACACCTAGGACTGGAAAAGAAAAACGCTAGTGAGCATAACTTGGTCAAGCCTTTCCTGAAGGCAATTCAAGAATAGAGTCAAACTCTGAGAGCTACACAGGCTTCATTTTCAACTTTACTTCTGCAGATCGAGCCTAATGAAGTAACCTGAGAGGCGGACAACACTTATGGACAAAGGTTTGCTTTGCTTGGATTCCACAACCAAACCCCATAGGGCGGGTATGTAAGCAGCAGCTAAGACGCCACCAGAGGGGTTGGGGATTTAGCTCAGTGGTAGAGCGCTTGCCTAGAAAGCGCAAGGCCCTGGGTTCAGTCCCCAGCTCCGAAAAAGAAAAAAGAAAAAGAAAAAAAAAAAAAAGACACCACCAGAGAGCAGTGGCTTCAGAAGGGAAAGCTCTGTGCTCAGTCCCCGTTCCTCAAGTTCTGGCAACCAGGACAAGACAGGACCCAACTCAGTGACTGGTGAGGATGCTGTGCTTGTTTTGTAGATGGCATGTATCTACAGGACAGCCTTCCCTCGGCAGACATGCGCAAAGATCTCTCTCTTTCTGTTCTTAAAATTAGACTTCTACTCTTAACATCTCACATAATCTTTTATTCCTGCATTGATTGTGACAGTCTCTCACCATGGAAATCAAATTGACCCAACTCATGCTCTCCCAAGTGCTAAGACTGCAAGCACGTATCATCATACTTAGCTTTTTATTCAACTCCCTCGTGAAGGTCTTATTTCCAGAGGGTTGGAGATTCAACATATGAATTGTGAAAGAGCAGAGTCCAGTCCAGAGCACAGAGCATGTTAATTACACAATATTTTCAGCAGCAGTATTTGCATATAATCTAAATCAGTGGTTCTCAATCTTCCTAACTCTCTGGCCCTTTAATACAGTTCCTCATGTTGTGGTGACTCCCACCATAAAATAATTTTCATTGCTACTTCCTAGCTGCAATTTAGCTACTGTTATGAATAGTAATGTAAATATCTTTGTTTTCCAGTGAACTTACACGACTCCTGTGAAAGGTTCATTCAACCCCCGAAGGGACCATGACCCACAAGTTAAGCACTGATAGTCAACAACAGGTGACCAACTGAGCAAGTTTGACAAGTAGTCGCAGGATAAAATCCATCTTCCAAAGCAAGTCACACACACATGCAGAGGATGTGTTACATAAGGTAGATGCAGAGCAAAGGGGCAGCTCAGTGGTAGAGTACCAGCCTAGCATGAGGCCCTGGGTCAACACCAGCACCCTCACTGCCCCGCCACACACACACACACACACACACACACACACACACACACACACACACACACGCAACTGCATAAGCAGTATGATTTCCTCTCAGAATGTCAGATCTTCACATATACACACTGACAAGCTTCAAAACGTTTACAGTGATTGTGATTTTAGAACAGAAAAAGTACAACATTTTTCTTCCTTAGCTCAGTGATGGGACCTGCTGTTCTATCTGTCACTACTGAAAACCTCTGAAACTGTAAGAGAAACTAACCTCTCCTTTGAAGTTGTTTTGTCAGGCATTTTGTCACTGCAATGCAAAGTCTGACTAGCAGATTAGTGTAACTAAAAAATAAGAAGAAATCGCCTTGGGTGCAGAATCAGCCCTAAGGTCAATGACTGTCATAGAGAAAAGGGAACAAACAACAAAGGAAGGAAGGACACTGGCAGATAGTACCAAGGAGAGGAATCAGGAATATACTGCTGGCAGCCAGGGGATCCTAGGAGAGAAGGAAAGGGTTCTTCAGTCTCCCAGGGAACCAACCCTGCAGCTGGTCTCTGCTACTTTGTGGGTTCTTCTTTCTCCCGCCCTTTATCTCCCCGGTTTCACCCCTATCATAGGATAAGAGAGAAAGAAAGATGTGGGATGGCGGGGGGAATCTCTGAATCTAATTTCTTTCTTCTTGTTTCTTCACTGTGAGCCACCACAGCCACCCGCCCCATTTATTGGGGTTCTGGCATTATATACCCTCTAAAAAGCTCCTAGGATCTCAAACGTCACAAACACAGAAACTAACTGCAGCTGGGACAGCACACCCCTGCTAGAGCATGAGGCAAATCATGGTCAGCTGCTGAGAAGCTGCCCCATATCCCACACCTGGGATTGAAATGAAAACATATACTATTTCTGTGTCTTTTAAAGAAACCAAAATTCCAGAATTATCACTACATAGCCCTGTTCACACCTTTATATCAACATTCTGCCTCTAGAGCTGAGAGGCAAAGAAAGTAAGTCATTTTCTTATAGTTTTGGTTGTGAGCCTAGCCTTTAATGGCTGAGCCATCTCTCCAGCCCGTAAGTCATTTTCTTTAAGCTATCAAATTTATACTAAGTAGTGATACAGCCTCAGGAAACTAATGCACTGTGTAAAGATACCACCTCACATCTGACAAACACTACAAAATAAATGAAAACCATCTTTATTTCTTTTGAAATAAAGAATAAAATAAGAGTGCACATGGGAGGGGTTGGGGATTTAGCTCAGTGGTAGAGCGCTTGCCTAGGAAGCGCAAGGCCCTGGGTTCGGTCCCCAGCTCCGAAAAAAAGAACCAAAAAAAAAAAAAAAAAAAAAAGAGTGCACATGGGTAAAAGAATATATGCAAGTGCACATATGTATCCTAGGGCAGAGGGTCCAAACACAGAGGCTGCTTTGATTCCTAAGGAGTGTCACACGGGGCGTTTACAGATATATTTACTTCTAGATGTTTGCACTGTCCACAGAGGGAAAGAACACTGCAGAAAAGACCGAGCCCCCATGCCCACCCTCCGCTCTCTCTTTAATACTCACTGATGCCTTTCTCCTTGGGAGCAAGCTTCTCCAGGTCTTTCAGTTGGAATACATCTTTCTGGTTAAAAGAGTTAAAGAAGATGAGAAATAAATAATTACTTTCTACTATTTATTTATATTTACTATAGCTGTATTATAAAATATAATATCAAAAGGCTATGTCTACAAATGAATAAGGTACTAGAAATGAGCATTTTAGAACTAGAAGAAATGCTCTCACTCAATGCCAAGTGTAGAACTTATGGATGTAACATGTAGACATACTTCTACATGAGCACAGTTATCTATTCACAACTGGAACAACAACAACAACAAAACATCTCATCAAAGCAGGAAAACTAGCTCTGGGGAGTAATTTGTACCATCAGATAATGTGCTGCTCTGACACTCTGGTGTTCCGGAAACCATACAACAGGACGTTAGAGAAATGACTCTGTGGTTAAAAGCACTCGCTGTTCTTACAAAGAACCCTGATTTGGTTCCCAATATCTACATGGTGGTTCAGGGCATCTGGTGTCCCCTTCTGGCATCTGTGAGCACCAGGCACACACATGATACACATACATACATGCAGGCATACACATACATATAAAAAATGTCAAATAACTAAAAATAAACACAACCAAATAAACAAACAACACCAACACCCCCCCCCCCGTACAAAACAAACAAAAAACAGACTCAGTGATGGGAGGATTACCAGTTTGGGCAATATAACAAGGCCATGTATGTATCAAGAAGAAAGGAAGTGGGGGAGAGGAAATGAGGGAGGGAATCAGAGCCAAAGAAAAAAGAAAGAGGGGAAAGTGCCTTACTTAGTATGCATCATGCGCCACAGACTCACCAGTAGTAACTAAAGTTAGACAACTGTGCAAGCTAGCTGTTCATTTAAGGGTTTACGAAGCAGTTAACTTCACATGATAGAAAAGCTGTCCAGCTCATGCTGTGCCCCAATCACTGATCCCCTTACTGACCCAGACACTGACACACTCTATATACACAGAGCAAAATACACCTACAGAGTATTTAACCCAGTGGCCAGGGGACGCTCTTGCTGACCACTCCTTTACTCAGAAGTGGTGAAAAGCATTTGGCCGGGGAAAGTGACATAGTCTAGAAAGATTAATACACTTAATAATTAGAAAGAAGCCCGTGACTAGGATGGGAATGGGATCCACTGATTTCTAAACGAACTGAAAGAGCAAGTTCAAGTGAACAGAAACTAAACCTTGATAAAGTTCAAAAGCCACTGCTCACCTAAACTGAGAAGACAGACAACTACCTAAAAGAAAATATCTGCAAAATGTCTATTGACAAAGCAGCCTGGAATCTAGAAATACAGAGTGTCTCCAAAACCAAAGGAACAGGAAATAGATGGAAGAGAGAGTTGAGGAGTGCAACTGTGGGCTCTTCATGAGTTGTCATTACTACAAATGTTTTTGAAAACACTCCCAAGACATTGTTGGTGAACCATTCATGATTAGAGGCAGCAGGGTACAGTGCTTAGCCAGCATCCGTGATTAGAGACAGTATGGTGCACAGTGCTTAGCCAGCATCCGTGATTAGAGGAAGCATGGTGCATGTAGTTGATTAGAAGCAGTAAGGTACATGGTGCCTGGCCAGCATCCGTGATTAGAGGCAGCACGGTACAAGGTGCTTAACTAGTAAGTTTTCTAATTAATTCAGAAGGTATTACACTTTCATCAGCGTGACTTAGAAAACAGACTACAAAACGTAACCCTACCATTAACATGTATAATCATACGGCAATATTTGTTTAGCATCTGCATTTTCTACTTAGCACCACATGGTAAGCACTTAGTCATGACACTGTCTTGGAGAAGGGCCACATCTAATGCCAAATTCCATAACTGACAGAATAGTAACCATTTGAGTTTGTTGGAATTTTACTTATCAAGAATGGAATTAGAATCCAAATTTCAGAAACTGAATTCCAGAATGCACGCTACCTTGGACCATAATAGTGATTTGTTCTGGATCCCGAAGGACTGATGACGAATAATGACCTACAGTTGGCATCAGTGGCTCCCAGATACACTGTGTATTGTTCCGGAGAAAACAGACACAATGTTTTCCATTATGTTTCCAAAGTTCACTGCTACATTTTCCAATTCCATCCCCCAAATTGACAGAGTCAATAAGTAAGCAGCAACATATTACATCACAACTTGAAGATAAAATAGAAAGAATGAACTGAATGAAACTAATAGAACTAATAACTCTGCAGAAAAGCTCAGTATTGAGCATCTTAAGTGGCTAGTCTTTAGTGTCAGTCCTCAGTGTCTGTCCTCAGTGTCTGTCCTCAGTGCTAGTCCTCAATGTCAGTCCTCAGTGTCAGTCCTCAGTGTCAGTCCTCAGTGTTAGTCTTCAGTGTCAAAATGCCATTGAAGGGTGAAGATGAGAATTTTTAAACCAGAAATGGCAAACTTTGTTATTTGAGAAATTAATACTGAAAAGATAAAATCATTTCACTACTTTCCTTGGGTTTTTACTGCCTGGAAGAAATTAAATCTGTTTTTGTTCTAAGGCTACAGCAAAAAAAATTTCAACTCAGCCAAAGAAAAAACCTAAAACACAAACTTATCTTTGGAACAGCAGTTTTGCACTGGCTCTACAACCATAAAGGTGAGACCCAGGCTTTCTAAAGTCCTGGGAACATTTTAACTGCTTTACTGAGAATCTGCACAAATGAAAAGGAATTTTGGCAATGTAATATTTTATCATTTCCACCACCACCACCACCACCATCACCACCACCACCACCACCACCCCACCCCCATCTGCAAAGGATGAAAATAGCCAGTGGACCTAAGGTCCTCCTGAGCCACAGGAACAATTTGGGAAGATGGAGGGAGGGACACAGAGGGTATAAGGCCTGTCTTGTTTCTTTATAAAAGAAAGACCCATCCACGAACAGGTACATGTAAAAAAGTAGGCTCTAGAGCCTGGAAGTGAACTCTGACTCTGTCACTTAGTGAAGCTGAAACTTGATTTCCTCTCAGTGACTGGCAGACATCTGGAATACATTAAGGAGTCCTGGCTATCATCATAAACGCTGTGCTGTAGACGGACTGGTAAACACAAAGAAGCGAGGTTATCTGTGCTCCCTATAAAACCAGGCGACCTCCTTGTTTGAACCTGGCTAATGTCCACTCTTGTTCCGAGAGTCTGCTCACACCGTCTCAGGAATGCTGAGCAGTAAGGCAAAGCCAATGACCTTACAGGACTGCACACTGGGGACCTGAGAGAACCTACACTCTGACACCTACTTCAGACGGAAAGAGGTCACCATCAAATGATGACTCAGAGAGAGTTGCATTATCAGTCTTAGGACAGTCCAGACAGAACTCTGTAAAGAAGAGATGGCGCTTCCTCCTAACAGCTCAGAAGAGCCAAAAACGGCTGCAGAGTTTTATGTGTCCCCAGAGAACCAAGTTCATGTGGGTGTCTAACAAGAAATAGTCCATTAACATTGACCTACATAACCGGAAAACACACAACATGCAGTGAAGACACATTTAATGTGAAAGTCACACAAACACACTAACAACATTGGGAGAAATAACTTACTGTCTCGAAAAATATTTCCATCATCCGGGTCCTCTTCTCCTCCCCACTCAGTCCTCTTTTCTTTGACTAAAGCATAAAACACAACAACAACCAGAAGCAGCAGTTTAAACAAAACAGCATTTCACAACAATCTGACACTGAACATTATCTTAAAATGTGTTTGATTCTACCTAATGTCACCAGGTTTGCCACTCTCAAACTTGGCCTAAAGACTGACTTTAGCAATGATGTGCCAAGTCTTGAAACAGGGACTGCCAATTTTCTATACAGTGATAGGGAAAACATTTTGTGGACATGTATTTTTATTTTATTTTTGGGTTTCTCAAGACAGGGTTTCTCTGTGTAGCCCTAACTCCCCTGGAACTCCTCTGCAGACCAAGCTGACCTTGAACTAAGAGAGCCATCTGCTCCGTCAGTGTGTACCACTACACGCCCTTTGTAGAAACTTAGTATTTATAAAATGAACCAATCACAAGCCACTGTATTAACTTTCATTAGGATTGCCTTTTGAAAGAAAACAGATAGTCGCTTGTAAGTAATTAATAGCTACAGGCACAAATTGTTGCATAAATACCCAGGACAGAATTAATTAACCCCACCTGGGAAGGGAGACGTGTTAATCTAGAAGGCTTTGGTCAGGCTGGGAAGTGGGGAAGGCTGCCAGTGCAGACGCCATGCACAAGCACAGTGGTGCAGACTCCAAGACAAGCATTAAGATGGCTACTGGATGGACTGTGCAGAGGGAGCAAATGACAAAGACTTTTCAAAAAGTTGTCTGGGGTCAGATTACCAGAGGCTAAGTGGGAAGAGAGTGGCTCTCATCAAGACAAGGAAGAAGTGCTGAGGAATTCCTAAAGCTGAGGAGTGACTAGAGTCAAATTCAAATGTATCAGCAGAGGCTGGAGAGATGGCTCAGAGGTTAAAGACCACTGGCTGTGCTTCCAGAGGGCAGGGTTCAATTCCCAGCACCTACATGGTGGCTCCGACTGGGACTTCAGTCCCAGGACATCTGTCCCCCTCTTCTGGCCTCCCTGGGGACTAGGCATACACATGATATACATACATATGTACAGTCAGAATATCCATATGCATAAAAATTTTAAATATTTTAGTGAAAAAGAAACAAATAGTGACAGGAGTGTGTAGGCTCAAGAAAGAAAATAAATCTATCCAAATAGAGAATGGAAGTACCTGTGAATCATTATCAAACTTGAGAATAAGATAGTCATATGCACATAATTCTAACTATATATAATATGTGCATATAATATATATATTACATATCAACTTATCAAACTTGAGAATAAGATAGTCATATGCACATAATTCTTACTATATATAATATGTGCGTATAATATATATATATTACATATCAACTTATCAAACTTGAGAATAAGATAGTCATATGCACATAATTCTAACTATATATAACATGTGCGTATAATATATATATTACATATCAACTTATCAAACTTGAGAATAAGATAGTCATATGCACATAATTCTTACTATATATAACATGTGCGTATAATATATATATATTACATATCAACTTATCAAACTTGAGAATAAGATAGTCATATGCACATAATTCTAACTATATATAACATGTGCGTATAATATATATATTACATATCAACTTATCAAACTTGAGAATAAGATAGTTATATGCACATAATTCTTACTATATATAACATGTGCGTATAATATGTATATTACATATCAACTTATCAAATTTGAGAATAAGATAGTCATATGCACATAATTCTAACTATATATAATATGTGCGTATAATATATATATATTACATATCAACTTATCAAATTTGAGAATAAGATAGTCATATGCACATAATTCTAACTATATATAATATGTGCGTATAATATATATATTACATATCAACTTACATTCAAATTAAATAAAAAGAGGAGCCAAACTTTTAATGCAAAAAATCCAAAATAAAAATAAAAACAATGTGAGAAATAGCACTAGACCGGGATTTGGGGTTCCACTCTAACATTTATTTATTAGTTCTTTGTTGGGGAGGAGGACCTAAGGAACATTAAGAGGGCAGAGGAAAACCTTCCAAAGTTGGTTTTCTCTTCTCTCCATGTGGGTTCCAAGGCTTGAACTCAGACACCCAGGCTTAGCAGTAAGCACTGTTACCCAAGGAGCCATCCCTCAGCCTCAGTATTCAGTGTTCTGAATCCTTCTCAAAAATGGCACAGGGTCGTGTTTGTGTGACGCCGTGTCCTGCAGACAGATAACTGATGACAGATCAAAGTACATACACCATCAAAGTTCAGCTTGGTGAGCTCCTGAACTTTGTTGGCTTACTTACTGGAACATGGGAAAGAACTCACAGGAGCAAAAATGACAAAGACAGCTGCGTCACCAAAGCCTGCCCTAGCATATGTGACAGCTCACAAAGGCTGGAAATCTGGAGCACACTGCACACCTTGCACTGCCCAGTGTCCTTTCACAGTAACTGAGTTAGTGTGAGTCCCTTCCAGGCCCCTCGCCTGGTCCTTGTGTCTTCAGGCTTGTCTGAG
Organism: Rattus norvegicus; assembly: GCF_021556685.1. Lineage (NCBI taxonomy): Eukaryota > Metazoa > Chordata > Mammalia > Rodentia > Muridae > Rattus > Rattus norvegicus. The sequence continues at coordinate 171,260,636 of NC_141535.1, forward strand.
AGCAACTCTCAGCTGCCTTTACTGTTTATATGCTCTATGGGAGTGCCCTGCCTACTTCAATTTCAGGGACTTTCTAAAGCTATTTTGAATTGTTTACTTCCTGTCTTAATTCAATGAGATTTCCCTCAGGGCTGAGGGTTCCACGCTCCTTAGATCAACAGTTCTCAGCCTGTGGTCAAATAACTCTTGGGCAGGGGTCACCTAAGATCATCAGAAGGCAGATCTTAACATCATGACTCATAACAAACAGCAAAATTATAGTTATGAAGTAGCTATGAAAATAAGTTGTTTGGGGTTCACCACAACATGAGGAACTATATTAAAGGGTCACAACATTGGCAAGGCTGAGACCACTGGCAAAGCCTTAGACCCATCCTTGTTGTCTTCACCTTGGGTAAGTATCTCTCCCACATTCTTCTGTTTCACAGTCCTTTCCATATCCTATATCTTAAAGAGTTTCTCCAAGATGCAAAGTTTTAATCTTGAAGGAAACTGCCACTCAACAAATCATAACAAAATAAACTGCTTATTGAGATGTAGGATATAATAAGATAAAGACTGATTCTGTCCAACCAAAAGCTCCTAAAGAAAGCATCAGTCACACTTAAGAAAAGGATCTTAGAATGACATCTGTGTTTCTCCTGGCAATACGAGAGGCTAACTCATCCCACAGCAACAAGATAACGTAGTGCATCTTGATGGGTGTGTGCGTAAGAAAGCAGCCTCCAAGTTCTCATCTTCCACTTTCCCATCGGTCTCTCTTGAGCACAGCAGACCCCCAGGGATCCACTATTGAGCCCTGCCTCCCCTCAAATCTCTTCTTTGATCTCATCTTCTTTAGTTTTAATTAACACTTGTGATGAGACCACAGATCTTTATATTCGGCCCTAAATATGCTCCTAAACTCCCATCTCATGTATCTACCTGCCTGCTGGACAGACTTCAAACTCAACTGGCCCTAACTTAATCCTTTCTTTCCTACACACACTCCAAACCTGCTATTCCACATCTCCAGTCTCAGATACACTCTTTACCTATGCCAAAGGCCTGGCAGCCATCCTAGGTGCCTTCATCTCTTTACCAATTACCAAGTTCTGTCAACACTGGTTCTTAACTATTCTTAATATGTGCCACTTAGCCCACTCTATTACCTCTGCCTGGATTCAAGCCCTCAGTGGCTATCTCCTGCAACTGTCCTCAGCTACTTAAACACAGCGTTGTTTCATCCTCTAATAGAAGCTGATTGTGCAACTCATAAAACCTTTGATGGTTCCAATCAAGCATCCTAAGAAGATGTAGAAGACCCTCTGTCACCTGACCCCAACCTACTATTTAAAGTAGCTCCCACCCCCAAATTTACCATAACAAGGTGGAAAACTATGTAATTTGGGTTGTAATAATGATGATGATAAAATTATTCCTCTACAAAAAACAAAAAAACAAACTCCTCTGCACACTCAATAGCTCCCCCAAAGCATAATTTGGGTGTTCTCTCCACAGACTTCCCTCTGTTGAGCATGTGTTCCCAAGACCCATTTGCATTGTATCATTTACTGTACTGAAATTTCTCTCAGCAGACTGAGAAAATTCAGAATATCCACTATCCTTTGCCTTCTCGGGGCTTAGCAAGCCAGGTAAGTTAGACAGATAAACTGCTGACTCTAGGCTGCTCAAGCTTCAAAGCCCACAACCCTCCTAAATATACAGCACAGGATGAATTAAGTAGCAGGAAAACCCACGGCCATTATCTTGCTTGCAGAGAAAGCAAGTGCTCTCCAAGAGGGTACCCAGGCTCCGGGAAGCTATGCAGAACTGTTGTCTAAACCTCAACTAGAATCCACAAGTGCTTTATAACCCTTTCCACACTGCTCTTTCCACTTGCAGTATCTGAGCCAATCCTGAAGTTCACACCCACCAAAGGCAACTCAGCTAAGTTTCCCTCAAAAGCAAGTAGCAAGCTACCACATATACACTCACCTAAGAATGTTAAAAAGGCTACAGCCGAGGTCACTGTATACATCGAACTGTGTGCTGATGGGCCGGGATATATGCATTTAAAAAGTACCCTCGGTTGCTTTAACTTGCTTTCTCACTAGGTCTCCAAGGATAGCAGAGGTTCTGTGAAAGAAGTAGAAATCTCTTTATCGTATAGTGCCTCTGCATAGCTCCAGGGACTTGGATTTTCGTGGAGCAGTGAGGAAAGAAGGAAAAATAGACAGAAGCAGAAGCTGGGATTGGGTGATCCAGGCTCTTGGATGGACAAATGTAGCACTGCAGAAGCTCAGCGTGTTCATTATAGAGCTGAACAGAGAGGTCTCTCGAGGGGAGTAGTCTCTAGATCATAAGCACAAAGAAGGGAGCAAAGCTACAGTGTACATTTTCCACACACAGTCAAAACTCAAACTCCTCTTCTGGGGGAAACCTTGCCATCCCGCTAAGCCTGACACCATGGGGTTTCTGGTGGGGACATGCATGTCAACAACACATATTCACTTGGGACTTCACTCCTTCACAGCTTGCTCAGCTCCTTACATTAGAACTTTATCCTGTGGCTAAATCAGGAGGAAACAGAACCCAGTTTCTGGAAAGTCCTTTGCAGTGCCCCAGAGGCAAGCAATCAGGAGAATCTAATGTTCTGGGGAGCACAGTTTATGAAGGTCTTAATACCCAACAAATACAAACATCCTTGCGGGAGTGCGGCTGAGTTGGACCGCACATTTGCAGTATTTCACGGGGATTCGTCCCTGAGTCTTTTTTTTTTTTTTTTTTTTTTTTGGTTCTTTTTTTTTTTTTTGGAGTTGGGGACCGAACCCAGGGCCTTGCGCTTCCTAGGCAAGCGCTCTAACCACTGAGCTAAATCCCCAACCCCGTCCCTGAGTCTTTTGAGTTCTTACTAACCACAGTTGGAAACTCCCAAGGTCAGATTTAAAATAACTATTGTAAAAAGGGCATCATATTGGCATCAGAGACTTCAACAAGAAAGAAAAATAACAAGGACTCAGTCCTTAAAACTAGGGAGGGGTCTCTCCTTGTGGTAAAACAGGGATACCTTCAGATTATGAAGGAGACTCAAGGGGTTGGGGATTTAGCTCAGTGGTAGAGCGCTTGCCTAGCAAGCGCAAGGCCCTGGGTTCGGTCCTCAGCTCCAAAAAAAAAAAAAGAAGGAGACTCGAAGCCGCCTGAGGACTAGGCCACTTCCTATTTGACTGGAGTGTTTTAAGCTACTTTTTCGAGTCTGTATCTCAAGAGTCTTCTCCAATACGTAGTTACAGAATTCCTATTGTCAGCCCTGTTGGTCATTTGTAATAACTTAGTAAAAATGAAAAAGATGTCCCTCTCAAAGTTAATTTTCTCCAACTTCAAACTGTAGGCCTATGCTTGTAATTGCTTAGCTAACAAGACAAGTCAAATCAAAATAGTAATTCACGATTAGGAAAGAGGTCAAGAGCTTAACTTTGACCAGAATAACAGTGAACAACATGCTCATCTATAAAACTACTAGCCATAACTGTGTGAAGTTAACAGTCAAATCCCTTTGGAAGTAGGCAATTGCCCTATAAAGAAAGTTAGTAAGAGGGTGAGGCCAGCACATCAATAATGCACAGTTCCTGTTAGTCGGGTACTTTAATTCTACAAAGAGAAACATGATAACACCAAACACTGGTAGCACTGTTGTCTTGAGTCTGATCCTGGGCTCGTTGGGCCATTTTATGCCCAGGTGGCCCGGGTTGTTTAGTTTAACCACAAAGAAGCCGTTATCAGTTATAATTACAGCTGGGCAAGTTTCTTCAAATAAATGTCCTATACCCGATCCTTGTCCACCCTGTGTAACGGCCACTTAGCTAAATTAAGATATTAAAATCTCGGGTCACTCTAGCGACACGTTGATAACTGTCACCAAAAGTGGAAAGAATGACACAAAACTTTGAAGGTAGATTTAAAAAAACATCTAATGGGCAGAGAGTCAGTCATTAAGTTCAAAAAGGCAATGGCGATTGGTAGTAAGCCAGGGTCCCGCACAAGTGGGCCCCACACTAAGGCAGAACGGGGTGGAAGGAGGCTGGGGGAGGAGGAGGGAGTTGTCACTGCTATAATCTAAAGGCAGAGTGAAGACCGACTGGGCTACTCCTCTTAGCATACTAAGTACAGTGGTGGGGTGCTGCTGAAGTGAAGGGGAGCGCTGTGCTCGGCCCCTAAGAGGCCCCGGGTTCTAATCCCAGCAGAACCACAGGACACTGAACACGTCGGCTGCCAACTCCGCAGCGCATGCGCCTGGGGCTTTCGGTTGGGAGCCGCGGAGCCTCGCCACTTGCCGGGTTTCTGGATTCGGTTCTAGAACGCTCCGGTCCGGAACCAGCGTGGTGCGGGCCGCCACCAGGGTTCGGGTGCAGCAGAGGACACGGGGCTAACCTCGCAGGGCCTGGCCAGGGATAACCCCTGCCGTCGCGACCCCGAAGCCCGGAGGTGCGCGCGTCCGGGCCTCGCTCTTACCATGGTGCGCGCAGCGGCCTCCCTGTTTGAGTCTGGCGCCAACAGCCGCGTGGGGTGGGAAGGATCGGAGGAAGTGCAGGGGGAGGAGCAACGACCCCTGGCGGCCCTGGTAGGGTTGCAGGGCCCGAGGGAGGAGCCTAGGGGGGAGGCGGGGCCTGAGCGGATGGGCAGGGCCAGTAGGGGAGGAGCCTGAGATGGGCAGGACCCGACTGAGACCAGACAAACCAGTCTGGGTTGGGCCGTGTGTGTGCGGAAAGGAAAAGTTGAGGCCTGAGGCCTGGGGCGGGAGCTGGAGCAGAACAGGCTTCTGGGCTCTTCTGGTGCCTCAGGAGTTGCAGAGTTGCTTGCTGCTTATGTGTTCAGTATAGCTTTTGTTTTTCTTTTTAAGAGGCAACTTTTGAGTCTTTGCTTTTAAGTGTGTGTTTTTTTAGCTTAAAAAAATGGGATTTTGTATGCAGGAAATGAGAACATTTATAAAAGAAACGCTTTTTCTATTTTATTTTATCTTATTGTATTGTATTGTTTGGCTTTTTGGGACAGGGCTTCTCTGTGTAGCCTTGGCTGCCCTGGAGCTCTCTGTAGACCAAACTGGCCTGGAACTCAGGGATCTGCCTGCCTCTGACTCCTAAATGCTGGGATTAAAGGCAAGCACCACCTCTAGCCTTAAAAAGTACTCTTACACAGAGCAGTGGGAGTGTGCAGTAGTGCAGGTGTTCTGTATTGTGAGTGAATCGTAAGTATTCTGGTTCTGACGACTTAAGAACTTAACAAAGAGTACGTGGGGGGCTTTCTAAACTATTTCTTACGACTGGTGAATCTGTCTCTCAAAGTTTCATTAAAATCTTTATTTCATAAGACGGGATAAAGGTGATTTGCAAAAATGTCCAAGGCATCTACAAAGGAGAGAAATAATAGGGGCTAGTACGTAGCATCCAAACCTGCTTGTCATACTCACACCCTGACAACAGGCATATGGCGGAGGTGTCCCTGTCAGTTATGGGACATGGAGCTTCTGTCACATACACTTTACTAACACTTTTCTAGAACTTTTAATTTGCTCAGTATTGCAATTATTCTTTTGAGTTCTTTTTCAACCCTAGGTTTCCAAGCAGAGTTTCCTGATGGCAAGTGCCCCACCTCACCCTATGCTATTTATTATATTATTATTATTATTATTATTAGACTGAAGAATGCCTTTTTAAGATTTACTTATTTATTTTGTGTATATAAGTACACTGTTGCTGTCTTCAGACACACCGAAAGAGGGCATCAGATTCCATTACAGATGGTTGTGAGCCACCATGTGGTTGCTGGGAATTGAACTCAGGACCTCTGGAAGAGCAGTCAGTGCTCTTAACCGCTGAGCCATCTCTCCAGCCCTGGAAATAACCTTTATTCAATCAAGTAACAACTTTAGAAATGCAAGCAATTTTAGTCATTTTCCTTTTGGTCAGCTTACAGGAGACCTGAAATCTAAGTACAGTCTTTCTGGGTGTTGGTTAAGTTTGGTAGGTTGCTCTTCTAAACACATAATTTAAAACACATAATTATAAAGACTGAGGTCAAAACACAGAGTCATTCAAATGCTTGAGCAAAAAGTCAATTAATTAGAACTTAAATTGTGTGGCGAACAGACCCAGAAGTAAACTGAGCTGTGTTAGCCCCTAGAGTCGTGTGGAAAGAAACAGTCTGAATGTCCTGTGCTCAGCAGAGTGGGTTAGCCTTGTCTCTGGAAGGCAAACAGTTTGCTTTATGATCACCTCACAAATACCTTTTAAATCCATGCTTTGAAGGAACCAAAAGCCTTCCTAGCTACTTAAAATACAAACTCTTATGAATGAGCCACAATCATCTTTCCCCAACTGTGAGTTTGGAGTCTTGGATGCCTGGGGAGGGAAAAGCTGAATTACTTTAAAAGCAAGAGTTTCATCTGCATAAGAAGATGAGAGGTACCCTCTGGTCAAAGACTGGAACCTTTGGAGCTAACTAGGAGGCTAGAATCTGGCAGCCCATAGTGTTTCAGCCAAACAGGCCCCAGCCAGTTCTCAGACAGAGTGACGTTTCCTTCCATTTCTCAGTGGTGTCCTTGTCCCCTACATGGGTGAGTCTGATCTTGTTCCCAATTATTCTGTGATAGCTAGCATGTCCACACACATGGTTTACCTGGTGTCCCCAATCTCCAGGATGTCACCTGGCAATGATGGCCTCCAACCACTCAGCAGCCGGTGGTGCTGGTAGGATGTTGGCATGCTGATGGAACAGTGGCTTGGGGGACTGGGTCCCCATTGACCCTAGAGTCTACTAGGTTCCTCCCACTCTCTAGCTTCTGGCACCCTGACAGGTAGTCTAAGATGGCCTGGAAGCAAGATCCAGGGTCTGTTTGACTCTACCTCCCCAGGGCTGGGATTATAAAAACACACCACCATGTTTAACATTTCATGTACATTTTGAGGATGCAACTCAGGTCTTCACAACAACAAAGCAAGCCCTTTACTAAGTTGTATGTGGTGGTGTAAATAGGTATGGCTCCCATCAACTCACGTGTTTGAATGCTTGGCCCATAGGGAGCTGCATTATTTGTAGATGGGTGTGGCCTTCTTGGAGGAAGTGGGCTTTGAGGTCTCCTATGCTCAAGCTACACCTAGTGTGATGCACAGTCTCTCCCTGCTGCTTCCAGTTCAAGATGTAGAACTCACAGCTCCTTCTCCAGCACCATGTCTGCCCACGCACTGCCATGCTTCCTGTGGGGGCACGATAAGAGTGGACTAAAACCTCTGAACTGTAAGCCAGCCCCAATTAAATGTTTTCCTTTACAAGAATCACCATGGTCATAGTGTCACAGCAATAGCAGCCTTATTTAAGACACTGTCTCTCCAGGCCTCTTTCTACAAAAAGGGACCCAGCATTTTCACTTCACACCATGTAGCTGACGCTATATTTATCTCAAGCCCATAGAAGAGGGAGTTGTTGTTGTTGTTTGTTTAAGTGCTGGAATAAACCTAGGGCATTTGCTATCCTCTAGCAAGTAGAACAGTACCTGGGCATTCTGCTGGTCATGGTGTATGATAGAGTTCTCTGCCAACGAAATGAACCAATTAAAGCTGAATTGGTTTAAGTATAAGGTTTATTGAAAGGTAGCTCTCAGGCGAGTTCACTGATCTCACAGGTAGAGGTCAGGGAAGTCATGAGCCCAGCCTAAAGCAAAGAGATTTTTATGGGTTTTGAGTGTGGGGTGATGACATATGAGCTGGGATTGTGGCCATATAAGGTAAAGAAGTAGCCAGAAACTCAGAGACCGGGACGTGTTGCAGGGAATTTTCTCCTTGCGGACAGGGTTGGGGGAAGAAAAGCAAATGAGGTTTCTTAGCCTGTCCAGGGGATGAGCAGGGTTCCAACCGTGCAGTATACTTGTAAGTGTGTAAGTGTAACAGCACTCATAACACTGCTATACAAGTCTATTTCGTCCATTGAACTGTAAGCTCCTGGGTGCTACTGGTTTCACTGTTCATTGTTGACGCCCTTCCACTGAGCAGAGACTCCAGCCTATCATGCATGTTTCTACTACAGGTCGCATGAGTGGTAGAGTAGGCCAACACTCAGTTTATCTGCCTGCCCTGCCTGTCTCCTCACTGCTGCAAGGACAAACTGTAGCTCTAACTGAGCCCTGCTCTTCTGGAAAGAGATGGTGCCACTGGCTTCATGTGAGTTGTGTTCTGAGTGAACATCTGAGGTACCAGGTGATGGGAGGCGCTCCTCTCTAAATCTGACAGGCTCTAAAGAGCCGGTGATGGCAATGGTACGTGCCTGGAGAGGAGGAAAAGTAAAAGCTGGGAGACAGGAAGCCCCACGCAAGCTCAAGGCCAGCCTCATCTACATGATAAAGTCCAGCCCAGCCAGAGCAATAGAGCAAGACCTTGCCTCAAAATAACCAGAACAATAATAACAAAAGTGGAAAACAAACATGGGAACTGATAAAAGAAATATTATTACATAGTCAGTAGCCAGGAATGTCAATTTGGGTCTTTATTCTAATTTCTGTTGGTTTAATATCTCCTTGTAAGGCTAACTGTAACCACCTCTTTCAGAGTTCCAGTCTGTTCTGAAGTAGAAAACATTTGAGCATGACAGTTTGGATATGGCACACAGAGACATTGTTTGAGAAGTGTTTTCTTGAATTTGAGGACTATGGAAATAAGCTCCTGTGAGAACAGACACACCCACTTACAATCAAACTCCCTAACACTGAACTTCCAGAGCACTGTTTAACCTATTCTCTAGATGGTTTTATGGCTTTGAAGTACATACATATCTAGCAGTTTGATATAATACAGAAACTTTTACTATGATGATCTCTGTGCAAAATATATTCTTGATTCAAGAAGTACTAGTTGTAGTGAACTCCCTCTTGGATCACTGCCCCCAGTAGTGTCTGTCATGCCCAGCAGAAGGCCATCTCATCTTGAAATCCTTTGAGGGCTACAAGTAAACACATTACCCATTCTGTCAAGATTTCCCCAATTCCTCTTTCATACACATCCTGGATACGAACTAGTGGTTAGCAGCACAACCAACAAAAATAGTACTCAGGTTTTCTTCTCTACTCCAAACAGTTTAGTCTAGGTATTGCAATCTTCTAGATGTTCTAGAACAGTTCCCACTCCCCTTCCCTCATCCAGGGGACAATCCGTTAAATAAATATCCAGTCTGTAGACAGAGAGAACAAGCTTTATTATTATAATGATTTGAGATTTTTGTGCATGGTAACGATATACACACATGAATCTTGTTTCTCCCGTGTTTCAAGACAGAATTAATTTAAAGTTTTATTATAGACTAAAGCATCCAAAATACTGTGGTACGTATGTAGCTACGAACATACAAACACGTTGATGCACAGCGTCCGTTCTATTTAAATAGGCAGTCAGCATTTCAATTCATAAAAGAACACATGAGGAGGCTGTATCATTACCGATGGCAGAAAACGCAAGACCAGCGGTCTGTACACAAAATGTGTGAGACAGATGTGTCAAGGTGGAATGTACAAAATCTTCAAAGAAACGAAAAGGAAACAGACAACCCTCATTCTCATAGGCAGCCTCAGAAGGCCGCAGTCAGGAATGATAAGAAAGAACGTTAGCAGGGGACGCTTCGTTGATAGCCAAACGCCCCATGTTGTAAAGCAAAAGCATTGAGGTTAAGGCTGTGTTGCTTTTGAAAAGTAATGGAAGTGCCGTACATTCATTGGAACAAGATAGCTGATTATTAGTCTCTTCTAGAGTATTAATGAATCGCACCCATACACTCTCCACAAACAGGCCACACAATCAACTACCACACGGTTCATTAGAAAGTGTTTCTGAAGATTAGCGTCGTGATTTGTAGCTTACTGTCATTTGAAACAAAACCCAGAAAGCATTTATTTATACCAAACAAATTTTTAATGGGCACTTAGTTTCCTTTATGGCAATACTAGACTCCTAGTTATCAAAAATATTAAAATAATTGTAAATTTTTAAAACCCTGCAACATTTACATAAAGTAACGGTATTAGGACTTTTGATTGGAAGGGAAAGTAGCTAAGGTTTGCATCGGGCAGCTTCAATGCTGTCCTACTCGGAAAGGTCTTGTTTTAAAAGCATTCACCAAAAAAAGAAATTCCTCCTCCCTGTTCAGAGGCTGGTGAGCCGAGAGGGGGAGCTAAGTCCAAATGCATAGAGAGACATTCCCCGTTTGTCATGATCTACAGATGACCTGGTGTCGACCTGTTCTCTCCAGTTTCCTCTGTAGGAATTACCACAACATTTATGCCAACCCTTCAGAGTGAGGCTCCACATACCCGGTTACGTACCACTATTCCAGTTCATTCCCTGTGAGGACATATATACCCTGTACATGTAGTGGGAGCAGTCGCACAACAGCCACGTGAACCAGGGCTACTTATTGCCTCAAATTTTGTCAAGTTTAGGAAACTCAGGGGCTTATTTGGTTACAGAGACTAAAGTTTCATCAAAACCTTACACATCATTTAAAAACCAGCAAACAGTCATAACGACTTTCTAATTGTGTGTTTCTGGATAGTCAAGTGACTCCCTACCATCCCGTGTCCAGCAGGGGAGGTTTCTGACGGGAGAAGATTCACTACCATTAACCTATAAAACCTAACTGTTTGTCCTTCGTGCCCAAGGGAAATTTGAACGCTTACTTTCTCAGTGCTATGCATCATGAATGTGTGACGGGTTCTATACACTCGACAAAGATCAATTAGACAGTAACAGTACCTAGAACAAAAAAAAAAAGCCACTTATTTTAATAATCCTTCTTAGTTTACTAGAAACCATTCCTACCAAATGAGACAAGACTTCATTTAGATCTTGTCTATGTGTATCTTAGTAGCAGCACTCCCCTCTCCCCCAAATATGCTTACCACAAAGAAATACAGTGAATGCACACACGTACCCAAGTGTAGAATGTAGTGCTTCCTGCAGTGCCCACAGCAGGCGCTTTAGTAGCTGATGGTGGAACAGGTCTAAATCAAATTATTCTCTCATTCCAGTTCATACCAGTATTTGTGTGTTAAGAAAAAAAAAAAAAACCTAATTTGTATTATTTCTTATTGAGCTATCAAGCCAGATGGGGGATTTTACATACGCAGCCGACTTGTGTATGGGTTAATTTCTCAGTTCACACATATCTCAACATTGTGCAAAAAACAAACAAACAAACAAAAAAACCTGTTTGGTAAATTCATTTTCAAAGTAAGAGTTGCAACCTGGAGGTACAGCTCAGCTGCAGAGCATGCCCGAGGCCCTGGATTCCATCACCAGCACCACAGAAACAAACAAGCAAGCGAACAAAAACAGCCTATGGCAGCCTCTTAAAAAATGTTTTCTGCTTGTGAAAATTAACTAAAATTAATGTACTCGTTTTCTAAAAAGCTTTCTTTTAAATAGCCCAGAAGCGGAAAAAATGCTGCAGGCAGACTATTAATACACAGCACAAGGAAATCTCCTTTCCAGAGTATAAGCTATCACAGGACAGCCATGCCTCTCTCTTTTATGCATCCCTCTGCTCCCAGTGCATAGATGCATTCCTGGCCCCTGGTAGGAAGGCAGTGGATAGGAACACTGAAGTTCATACCGAAGGCTTAGGCTGTAGGCACTGCCCAACTGCCGGGCTCTTGCTGAATGTCTGAGTCCATGAGTACCATCCCCAGCACCAAGAAAGAAAAATTAAAACCCAAAATATAAAGTCAAAGACTCATTTTGTGGAATTCAGAAGTAGTCTCACTTTATCATTCTAAAACTGGTGTTGAATTTTATGTCTAGTACAGACAGGCTTGTATATTTTAAAACCCCACAGAACTAAAATGATAACAAGCTAAAACGCCAATGTAAATCTGAAAATAAAAGTTTTTCCACTCAGATTTGGGCATAATGAATTAAATAGACCATTGGAAGTAGCCAGATTTCCCTTCTAAATTTTTTAAAACTTTCATATCAAGAACATTTGGATTTTAAGATAAGCCATAAACATCACTTGTATCTAAGGGAAATGTTTTTACATATCTAAGGTGCTTTCAGTGAATGACATCCCAAAGTCATCATCGCACACGCCACATGCAACTTTCCTATTTGGTAGAACTGAGTAGAAAATCAGTGGAAAGAGAACACATCTTTGCTTACAGTATGACAGGTAAAAGCTCTCAAAATGCATTTACACCTAAATGAAGGGTAACTCAAGCTCAATGTTTAAAGATTTCTTTCTTTCTTTTTCTTTCTTTTTTTCTTGAACACAAAGAAGGTCATTTGACTGGAAGCCAGACATCACCATCACGTCAGAAAATGTCAACCCCGAAACCTGCTGTAGGGTTCACTCCACAAGGACGGCTTCAGACCGCAGCAGCCAGGGAATGTGCTGAAGAATGGCTGGACAATGCTTCTGTCTTTCAGAGTGCTGCCTATTCCCACACGCCCAGGACTCGGCTATATATTTATATATATGTATAATACATTCTATCTTACCCTAACCATGTATACTTGCCCCTTTAATGCCTCTACTAGTCATTAGACAATGATAAATAACCGCAACATGCCCTTACCTGTAATGCTCAAACAGAACTTTGGTAACACTTGCTCTCTAAGGGGAAATCGTGACTCAATCACACGCCTTTGGTTGACACCGTCCGTCCTCCTAAGGGCTGTTTAGGGCTCTCTGTCCCAGGACACTGGAGTCCGCCTACATGTGCTGACGTTTTGCAGGAGGTAAAGCTTTTGCTTCATGATGTGGAAGAGGAAAGACATATGAACACATGGCACATGGATGTGGCTTCTCTCGGTTCCTTTCCAGTGTGTTGATCTGAAGCTAGCAACCAAAGGGTCCCCTTGCTTTTGTTTGCCACGTGCCTTCCAAAGCATCGGGAATTTCAGGTTTTCCCCGACAACGTGTTTCATTTTCTGATGCAAGGTGAGCAGAAATGAGAAGGTGAAAAGAACACACGGAAAAGACCTTTGATCAAACCCAGAAAATTTGGGAGATTTGCATTGATTCTGATGGGCTCAACTCAAGAGGGCCCTGAGTCAGAGCTGGGAGGATCTTGCAAGACAGCCTTGGATTTTTCTAAGGTAATTTATATGTGGTTGTTGATAAGCAAAAACATGTCACCAGAATAATGACACCTACTGTAAAAGTGAGGTTAGACGGTCCCTTGGGTCTTGTGATCGAAGTTAAATAAAATAGGCAACTACAAGTTTTGTTCTTGGAAGTTCTATGCAAAGGCTATCATTCATTCACCAGTCAACAGATACACTAATTCTTTTTAACGTCTGATTTGCAAAATTAGTTTAACTACAGAAATCCCTGTCCTATGAGCCATAGTTCACGGGTGTAAAACTTCGCAGTTTGTACAGATTCAGTAGAAGAAGATTCTTTTTTAAATCCTAAAAGTGAATTACGGAAATTGGATAAGCAGTTTTTAAGGAAATGATTACATTCAGAAATAACCTTGGAAAGTTCACCAAAGACTCTTCCTAGTACGGAAAGTCCTATCGGAATCTGGTCCCACATTGAGAACTCCATTCCAGTTTCTAGTGCAAGACCTCGGCACAGAGCTGTCCACGGTTACTGTAAGTACCGATAGACCTTGAAGCAGTGGTTTCCGGAGTCTGCAACCACGACGTGGCCATCCGAAGTTAGAGCCAGGCCTTGGGGGCCATACAGCGGGTCAGCAGATGTGTTGATATAGGACAAAAATGATCCACTCCCATCAAAAACCTGCACAAACAGAAAACCAGAGCATCAGGGATGTTGCATATGCTGAAGAACATGTATTTAAAATAAATAAAATGCTATATAATTATGTACTGTATTATAAATCTATATTATATATCTTAATACTCTGGCGTCTGTATCCATAGAGACATTCTAGGATGAAGATACATATAGTGCCTCAGTTGATATAGTGCTTGTCTAGCATGCACAAGGTCCTGAGTTCAATCCCAGTACTGTGTAAGTTGGTCAAGGTGGCACAGTTCCATTACCAGTTCCCAGGTTGACTTAGCTGGGTCTGGAAACAATGATGAGGTGGGTTCTAGGAAAGTGTTTCCTGAAAAGGTGACCTGGAGAGAGAAGGGGCAACTCTCCCTCAGTGTGGGCAGATCCTCCTTGTGGTGGCTTAGGTGGCAGGAGGTCTGAGAAAGAAGTTGCTGCTTTTTGCCTACTGCCTTCTGTCCTGGAAGGTGCGTGCATCTGCCTTGTTGCTGCCACCACTGCTATCCTCATTTGCTGACATGGAACCCAGCTTCTTTAACCTTCCAGCCCAGGCTGAAGACCTGAGCTTCTCTCAGAATTCTTTAGGGCAGTGAGTCTCAACCCCTTTGGCAAACCCGTATCTTCAAAAGTACGTTACAAGGAGTAACAGTAGCTAAATGACAGCTGTGAAGGAGCACCAAAAATAATATTATGGCTGGGCGTCACCACAATATGAGGAACTGTCTGTCTTAAAGGGTCCCAGCATTAGGAAGGTTGAGAACCACAGCTCAGAGCCTAGAGTCTATCCCTTAACTGCCATGTTGGAACGGCTGAGGCAGTGGCCTGGTAGACTGAGAAGCTACCACTTCCTCGGCCTCGCCAGCAGACAGATGACTGCAGTTGGACTCACCAGCCTGAGTCATGGAAGCCGATCTAATAACTGCTTTGTGACACGCATTCAGTCTGTCTCTTCTGTCCTAGTAAGGACCCTAGCACAGCACCCTTGTCTCCGTTTACACTTGTCTTGTTTTCTCCCCTGCTCCCTCCGTGACTAGAGTCACTGGCGTTGAACTTGTAGGCTGCCATGTCTTATCTTACTATGGCTATAGTTCAGTGTGCCGCCCATGTGAATAGACAACAGCTTTTTTATGGTCCATGTGATTCTGCTGTGATGAGATTGAGAGACACAAACCCAGACTCATAACGCTTCCTCCATTACCAGTTCCCAGGTTGGGTTCCTTCTGACCATTTCGTTTAGCCCATGTGGAGTTCTAAGTAGGTGGATGCCATGAAGCCACACAATGTAAACAGCATCTGTGGGCCTTTGTAACTCGCCTGGCTGTTGCCTTCTAAAGTACCCTCCTACCAACTACAATGAGACCACTGATAGAGATCTCATGACTTGCTCTCTTTTGAGACAGGTTCTCACATAGTCCAGGCTAACCCCAAACTTGCTAAGTAGTCAACCCTACATAGCTGTTGACCTTTCTGTCTCTACCTCCCAAGTGCTGGGATCACACGTCTGTGCCACCTTGACCAACTTACACAGTACTGGGATTGAACTCAGGACCTTGTGCATGCTAGACAAGCACTATGTCAACTGAGGCACTATATGTATCTTCATCCTAGAATGTCTCTATGGATACAGACGCCAGAGTATTAAGATATATAATATAGATTTATAATACAGTACATAATTATATAGCATATATATGATAGATGATTAATAGATCAAATATATAGGAAATATATACATATGAGAAATATATATGGGAAATAAAAGCATCACACTGATATTTTCGATTATTTTCTTGATTATACAAGGAGTTCATAGTCGGCTTGGGCTATACAGACTATGTCTCAAAGAAATGAAAAAAATTAAAAATTAAGTATGTGTAGTATAAATCATATATATGGTTTGAAGTCAGTCAAGCTGAACTTGAACTCTCTACATAGATGAAGACAATCTGAACTACTTATCTTTCTTCTACTTCCCATGTGCCTAGGGGTATGGGCAAGTGTCACCACATCTGGTTTTGGATGTTTGCTAATTAACTGGCACATTAAATGAAAAGAAACAATGTTGCAATAAACATAAACAACAGTGTGGAGTGTCGGGAACAACTGTAATGAAATATGAACATCTCTCTCTCTCGCTCTCTCTCTCTCTCTCTTTGTGTGTGTGTGTGTGTGAGTGTGTGTGTGTGTGCCCGCGCGTGCACATGCATGTGTGGTTTTTCTTAGCGACAACCATAATTTTCTAAAATTACTGATTGTTGCCTGTATTCACAATTAGGAAAACTTGAGTCTTCACTTTGACACTAGTAAAAGATCCAAGTAGTACCTTTTTGTTTAACGGCTGTTAAATCCCATCCATGGGCCCTTTAGGGGTCTGAAGAGAACAATGTTCAAACCATAAATAAATAAATAACAACTTTGAGTTAGAGGATCTTATGCTAATGATGTCACCTTTTTCTACCTTTCCTGTTTGGGTGTTTGGTCCCTCCAGTGAGATTATCTATGGTGTTATGACTTAACCAAGAAAGAAAATCCCTGCCACCTAACACACTCCTTAGAAGATGTAATGTACCTGGATCCTGCTGTTCCCCCAGTCAGCCACAATGATGTTTCCATTCGAGTCCACGGCTACACCTGTTGGTGCATTAAACTGCCCATTTCCTTCTCCATTTGAGCCGAACTTCAACATGAATTCTCCTTCCTGATTAAATACCTGTATGAAATATTGAAAAACTCTTTTATTTAAAAATAGGTGACCCAACCAAATTGTGTTTTTTTTTTAAAATAGCTGTCTGAGCCAGTTATTTATAACGAGACCCGTGAGTTGAGGAAAGTCTGAGGAAAGCGATCTATATAATAGATGCTTGTCGCTTGTGCTTCCCAAAGCATATACAATCTCATCTGTTATTTATTAAATTACTCTTCTTTTTCTGCCATTTACTGGTTACTGAATACTTTTTTATTATAAGATGTTCTGAATAAAGCTGAAAATATTTATTTTAGAACAACACTAAAAATTATTCTATCTTCAAATAAGTAGCTTTATTTACTAAATAAATAAAAATCCAAAAATAGGCACTGCATTTCTATAGCATGGGTTGCCATTCAGTTTGGATCAGTTATTTGTTAGGCCAAACATTCAGGGTTTATTGCCCTTTTTACTATATCAACATAATAAGCACAAGAGGGCTGAATGTCATACTTAGGATTATAGGCATTAAGTTTGTCGACATGTGTGTGAACATACAATGTTCATGGGTAAAGGATAAGCAGAGGCTGTCTTATTTCCCTTAGGAGATGTTTTAGTTAAAATAGCAAGTTTATAAATAGGCTTTCACTATTAGAACCAACAGAGGCTGTTCCAAGTGAGGGATGAACAGAGCTCTTAAGGGGATGGTCTCTCATTCCTGGTGTGATTGATCGATCAGTTACTGTGGTTTGCTGAATATCTGTATAATAGTGACACACAACACAAATACAGGTTACAGATTTTGGACTGAAAATGTTAATGACGGGGCTGGGGATTTAGCTCAGTGGTAGAGCGCTTACCTAGGAAGCGCAAGGCCCTGGGTTCGGTCCCCAGCTCCGAAAAAAAAAAAAAAAAAAAGAACCGAAAATGTTAATGACAACATTAAACACATTGTATCTAAGGACACTATAGTGAACAACTGTATCTTGATGCTTCATGTGATACTTAATGGCTCTGAGGTGTTCCTGGGATGTTATTTAAGTATCCATTATGGCACTGCTTAGATGTTTGGAAGTATTAACTAACAAGTCAAGAAGTGTTACAGTCATGGCAACCTTTAAAGGTTGCTCACCAGTGGACTTCAGAGAGTTCATAGCTTTGAGCACTGATCAGGCCTAAAGACTCCTTGAGTCCTCCTTGGCTCCTTAGAAACAAGCACAGGCAGCTCTTGCTAATACAATAGGTTAACGAATGCCCTGATGCAGGCTGGGAATGTGGCAGGCACACTATTGCCTAGCATGCATGAAACCTTGAGTTTTACCTTCAGCAATATAAGAAAAGAAGGAAGGAAAAGGAAAAGGAAATAAAGGGGAAGGAATGAGGGAGAGAGAAGGGGCAGGAAAAAGAGGAAGAGTTTAAAAGGCTTCTTTAATTCTAGTCACATACCCACTTATACCCAACACTGTAACATCAGAGACCAGCGATTATGAGTTTGGGTTGGTAAGGACACTGTTACCCTGTGCTCCTGTGCTATTAATTCTCCACACACAATCTTTTTGATGGTCCTTGCTTACTTTTTCATACAGTATATATGTATATGTATATGTATGTGTGTATGTGTATGTGTATGTATATGTGTATGTGTATGTATATGTATATATATGCATAAGTGCATCTCCTTTTGGGGTGGAGTCTCAATATGTAGCCTAGGCTAGCTTCGAGTTCCTGATCCTCTTACCCCACCCCACATCTCTGTCTTTTCCTTGGAAGTCCTGGGAATTACAGGTGTGCCCACCATGCCCACCTCACTTATTCATCTTGTGGTGAAAACACAAGGCATGCGATTTCTGCAGTTTTACTCAGTTTCCTGCAACTGCGGCAGGAAAGGAATGGAAAGTTCCAGAAGTAAGTCACAGCTTCAGATCACAACTACAGGTTGCTGTTATGATTGTTCTATTTTATAATTAGTCATCACTGTTCATCGCTGCTGTGGTTTGGATCTGGTGCGTCTTCATAGGCTCATGTGTGAAAGTCCAGTCCCTAAATGCTGGGGTGTTCAGAGTTGAGCTTTCTAGGAAGTGAGTGGATCTAAGGCTCTGACCTCATCGATGAATTAATTCACTGATGGGGTCATTGCTGAATGGACCAATAGGAGGCCACAAAAGCTGAAGGTGGTCTAAGCCTATCTGGAGTAATAGGTCGCAGATGCATAACCTGGCCCCAGCTCTGTCTCTCCTTCTCTTGATCTCGGCAAGTGATTACGACCAAAACTCTGAGACCATGAACCGAGATAAACCTTTGCTCCTTGATGTTGTTATTCTCTGGTATTGGATCACAGCAACAGAAAGCTGACAGAACGGGTTCCTATACAGAATTTATGAATTAAATTGTATCAGAAGTATGTACGCACAGGAAAGAAAAGCCTATAGTACCATAGCATCCCAGAGTATTGTCCCTCAAAACACTGCTAAAACAATACCAACATTTTTTAAAAGAAAACTATAGTAGACTACTAACTCTGACTTATAGATTTCACATTTGCTAAGCAAGAAGTTACTTGAATTGAGAGTTACTGCTAACTGCTGTATCATGGGACACAAACCCCATACATACCATTGTCAGAGAGAAAAATAAAATAAAACAAATGCTATGATTTCCTTAAGATGAAAAGTGAGCTTAAATAGTTGGAATGATATCTCTAGATCCTGAAGTCATCGCTTCTACAACTTTAATAATTATTCTGCATCTCACCTAATGTCATTTACCTACTCATACATTTCTTAGATGAGCACAATCTAAGAGCTGAGATAATTTTTATAGCTTTGCTTTTTATATGTGTATGGAGTTGTTGTTTAATAATGTTGGTGCAGCAGATTGAACCCAGCACCTGGAACATGCTAAGCCCATACTGTATCACTGCGGTGGTTTGAATCTGCTTGGCCCATGGGAAGTGGCACTGTCAGGAGTTGCCTTATTGGAGGAGTGTAGTCTTGTTAGAGGAAGTGCGTCACTGTGGGGGTGGGCTTGAGGCTCCTAAGCTCAAACCCTGCTCAGCACAGAAAGGACAGCCTTCTCCAGAGTGCCTCCACCATGTAGAACTCCAGCTCCTCCTGCACCGTGCCTGCCTGGACACTGCCATGTTCTCACCTTGATGATACTGGACTGAATCTCTGAACCTGTAAGCCAGCCCCAATGAAATGTTTGTTTTATAAGAGTTGTCTTGGATATGGTGTCTGTTCACAGCAATAAACCGCAACTAAGACAAACACTGAGTTACATCAACCAGCCTTCAGGAAATCTCCTCCTTCTAGAAACATGCACTTCTGTCATTTCTGTGCATTTCAGGAGTTGCTATCTGCTTTGAGTTTTTCTCGTTACTTACAAGGACTTTATTTCTAGGAGTGGGTGCCAACTAGGGGTCCTTCCACACACTGATACCAGTTGTTTTACCCACTGGACTAGTGGACCGGAAAAGTTTTGAGACCCCGGTGGGGCTTAATGGAAAGAGCAACCCACGACAACAGTCAGTGGTGAGGCCAGTGAGGAGCCGGCATGCTGACCTCCTGCTGCTAGGGTCTGTTTTCCTCTTACTGTGGTTAAAAGAAGGAGTCTGCTCTCCCCGAGTGATGGCGGAAGTGTGACCATGGCCTTCCTGCTCCCTCTACTTTCCATTTCTTTATGCACCCATTCAGATAAACTTTGTGTCCCTCTCCTTTCACACAGACACTGCCAGTGGAGAAGTGTCCCCAGAGAAAGCAGCTTGCATGTGATTACTGCTGACTGATTTCCTACGGCTAAACCAGCCACTGTGGCGCAGCAACAGAAAAGCAACAGTGTATCCCTTCCCCTCAGCCTGCCTGTCCCCACCGCCCATTGTTTTCTACTTTTGGCAAGGGGACTTAGCTTCCCTTTAAAAGGTCAAAGCCTCGCCTTCTATTCAGAGGAAGATGATAGGCTGAGGAATGAAGCAGAAAAAAAGCTTAGTAGAGGAAAAATCAATGGGATCGAAATTCCGACCCCTTACTTGCATATCCAGTTACCAACACTAATAAGTTCTCATTAACTGGGCTGCTCAAAGTGCAATGTTGGCTGTTGGCCTACCACGCTGTGCTGTTTCTTTATTAGGTGTCCTTTAAAGCGAATACACTTTGGAATTTTAAATGAGCGTAAGAAAAGATTTAGCTCACCTTTATAATGAATAGCGATATAATTTGAAATACCAATTACAGAAATATTAATTACAGAAAGCAGGTAATTATACATTTTTTTTGTTTCGCTCCCCACCCCACCCCCTCAGAAATTGAACCCATGGCTTTACATATACCAGGGTTTGACCTTCAGCCCAAATAACTAACCCTAGAAACAAATGCAACCCTGAGAAGAATATACTTGCCAGCATACTGGCATGACTACCCACATACCGTCAATAGACCATGCATGCTTCCTGGAGAAGCTTTACCCACAACCGCTAAATATATCAAATCACTGTATGTCTCAGTTTTCCCATAACAAGAACTCAAAGTAGGGATCTTAAAGTAAGACAGATGCACTGAATTGTTAGAGGAAGCAATTCTCTTGTTGTTGTTGTTGTTGTTGTTGTTGTTGTTTGAGAAAGAGGGTTTCTCTGTGTAGCCCTGACTGTCCTAGAACTCACTCTGTAGATCAGGCTGGCCTGGAACTCAGATCTGCCTGCCTCTACCTTCCCAGTGCTGGGATTAAAGGCTCCTACCACCATGCCATCAAGGCCATTATTTTCTATGTTTTCCTGAGTGCAAGAAAATGCTGGAAGAAATAAATATTTGATACACTGCGTGGATGGACACTGACTGACTCCCGACATGCCTGTGAGTCTGTTGCCTTAGCGGAGTTCTAACACCTGGTTTTTAAAGGCCTTATGGTGCAGAAGATCTAAGCAGTGAATTTTTAGTGTGTTGATTATTAACAAACACACTTGAAGTGGCAAGTGAGTTACAGAAAGTTCTGTCTTTATGTCTGAGCAACTGTTTTACAAACTTTCCATTCATCCTCATTCATCTCCGTTTCCAATTAAGACACTGGCGGCCATCTTATTTTATCCACCAGTATGAAAGTCCACATTAAAACCTTTGTGTTGAAGCTGAAGACAGATCAGGTTTACTCCATTCAGTTCTGAGTGTCTGCACAGTGTTGTCTCTTATTTACAACTAGACCAATTTCTCCGTTCAAGCAATGCCGAATTAACAACAGTTGGAGTGATAATAGTACCTTGACAGAATGATTATGGAAATCTGTAATGATGATCTCATTACTGCTATTCACAGCTGCAAAATGGGGACCTGCAATGAAACGGGGGGAGAAACACATGAGGGCTCTGACAGAGAACACAATGACAAACACAGCAGTTGCTGCAGCACAGGACAAGGCTACACATTGACTTAATTAATAAGAAAGAACAAAGAGCCCAAGCCCCAGTCCACGGACAGTCACTCGGCCAGACTTCTAGCTCCTGATAAACTGGATCCAGCATGTTTCTCAGCTGTCTGCTCTGGCCTCACCCCACCAAGGCTTAAAAGTGGCAGCCCTAAGAAAGTAGGGTGAGCAGGAAGTACCAGCAACCCTTCTCTGCACTGCCCTCCATAAACCATACCCATCCCCTCTGACCACTAAGTAGGGAAATAAAGGAATCCTACAAAGAAAAATATCGCTGTTATTCGCTCTGGGAAAGAGGTTCCAAAATATAATTTTTCTCCTTGAAAAAAAAAAAAACAAAACTGAGCAGAAAGCCTGCATTTTATAATATTGAGTGACTGTTCAGAATCTGGGCCAGACAAAGAAGGAGAGAATGAACACAAAGAAAGACGATGCCAGCTAAACTCGGAAATCGCGCCAAGCATCCTTTGAAAGGAAAATCAATGGACCGTGCTCAGCCTTTTCTTGCAGATGTGCACAACCAAAAAAGCGTGTGATTGCAAAGTTGCACAGCGCAAAATGGGAGGAAAAAAAGACTGCCTTTGCTGCTCTTAGCAAATATTCTACACTCCTGCTCTCTTACAGTAACCCACAAAGGTGAAATAACCCCCATCCAGAGGCTTGTGAAAGAAAACTGCAGCCATGGGAAACTGTCGCTCATTGGTCTTCAAACCCTTGTGGGTTTTTTGTTGTTGTTGGTGGTGGTAAATATTTTATTTTAAGATGTATTGCTTCACTTAATACAAATATTTAAAAAGCCAATGTCTGCAGTGTGAGCAGCCACCGGTAGAAACCATTTAAAGGCTGCAATTTTAACTGAGCTTTCTCAGGACAAATAAGAAGCATCTTCATTGCTTACAGCTGCTGTTCTGGCTCCGCCCCCGACACACCCCCTGCTCTGGCTCCACCCGCTGCATTCTTCCTAAAGATGGCGGGCACACTGAGGAACTGGGCACCTTCAACATGCTCAAACATCATGCAAGTGTGAGCAAAAGAAGGGGGTTCACATATTACCATCAAGTGTACCTGCAAACTGCCTGTCGCCGTTTCCTCGGCTACCAAACCTGGTGACTATTTTCCCGTTGGGCTGAAAGATGAACACGCAGCATGCCTTGTTGTCCACCACAATAATGTGCCCATTGCGGTCCACAGAAACTCCTTTGGGCCCCATCAGTTTTCCTGATCCAATTTTTGTCTGTTAAAAAAAGTACAGAAACATACATCAAAGTTCAAAGCATTCCAGAAACCAATCTGAAGCTAGTTAGCTGTCTTAGAGAAACATCTGCTCGAATGTTCTGCGTACCACGTCGACCAAGGTTATCTCTGTCCCAGAAGAACGGCTCTGCCATATTCAGCATCTGCTACAGGCATTTATATAAAAGGCTTGTTTTTAAAGACATTTGCCACCAAATTTGGACCATAGTGCCCTTCTAAACGGACACTCGATGATACAGTACAGGGTCTAGAGAAAGACATCTTGCTCCTGTCACTTGATTTGAGCACGTCGGAAGTTAGACAGATTCACTCACTTCCTTTAACCTTGGGATTCCTTATATTTCTTTCTAAAACCTTTAAAAAAGCAACTAATAAATAACATAAAAATATTCAATGTTATATAATAGTAAATGGCCGCTAAATAGTAGCCGTTACCATTGCTGTTACATTTCATACTCAGCACTAAAATCTCCGGCAGGTGCCATTAAGCTTCGTTAAGTTCCACGTGGTTGGAAGTCACATCGATCCCACCCACCATTGCGTGCTCAAAGCCTACCACACTTACTGATTCATAAAGTTGTACTCAATGGACGTTTGTTTACTACATTAGAAAAAGTCTAGAATTTTTATAAACTAGCCTAATTGTGTTTATTATTTGTGTGTGTGCATAGATATACATGTATGTATGTATGTATGTATGTGGGAAGGTAAATGTATATGTGTGTTACAAGTGTGTAGAGGCCAGGGGCCAACTTTGGGCGTTGTTTATCAAGGGATGGATGCCTTGTGTTTTGAGGCAGAGTCTCTCGTTGCCTTTGAGCTTGCTAAATAGGAAAGTGATGTGTGTTACAGGGATCAAACTCAGGCTCCCATGTTTACACCATAAGTATTTTATAGATTGAGCCATTCTCCCAGCTACCAAATCATGACTAAATCCTCTCAGTTTCAACAGCAAGAGCAAAGCATTAGATCTTTTTAAGCACATTTCCATATACTTTAATACTGCATTTATACAGACTCGATAGACTCAATCAACCTCACATCAAATCTCTAATGAGCACATGCGGACCTCCCCCCCCACCCCCCACTATCCTCCAAACAATTCAACACAACCAATATCTACACGGCATTTATGTTGTATTAGGTATAAGTTATCTAGAGATGATATAAAGATCTAGAGTATATATAGTAAACTAGAGATATAAAGCTGTTCATGGCTGACATTCAAACTACATCATTTTGTAGGAAAAACCTGAACAATCTTGGGTCTCGGTATTCCCATATGCAGATTGGAATTCTGGGAAGAAAAGACACCAGAGTCTGTAGCCTAGGAAGTAGAGGTGGGGGTGTGGGGTGTGGGTTGAGGTGAGGTGTGAGGTAGGGGTAGGATCAGTGGTGGCAAAAGGAACTCTTACCTTTTATTTTATACTTTTTCTACATGTGCTTTAAAAGCCTATTTGTGTTATCTTTTAAATAAAACACTAACTCCACACTGATTACACCTCATATGTTCTGCTATAAAGCCCTCTCTCTCCATTAAGCACTGCCTGATAGAAATCTGTGAGCCACAGATGTACACTTTAATTTTTTAGAGTCATTTATTTTACTTTATGTGTATGAGTATTTTGCCCACATGTATGTCTGGGCATCATGTGCGTGTTTGGTGACCTCAAAGGTCGGAAGAAGGCATCAAATCCCCTGGAACTGGAGTTACAGATGGTTGTGAGCCACCAACATGGGTGCTGGGTTCTCTACAAAATCAACAAAAGCTTCATCCACTGAGTCATCCCTCCAGCCTCCTACAATGTACTCCTCACTGCCTAATACAGCGATGGAACTTTCTCTGAGTAGGACTTCTCATGTGGTTCTTTATTCCTCCAGGTCTACCAGTGATGGAGATTAAGGTGAGATTGCCCTAGAGCAGGGAGACACAATTACGTTGAAGGGAAACATCTTGTCTTAGGCCAAGGGAATCTCTTGTGTAAGTTTGATTCTGATGCTGCAACGAAGCCGGAAGATTAAAGAGGCTCTAACAAAATGGCATGTAAGGAAATCGCTCACACTCTTTCAAGTCTGAAAGGAAGGTATCAGGAGAGATCAAAAGGAGAGCTGACACTCTGCTCATTACCGCCTAATACACCACTACTTAATGTTACAAACAACAGTAGTTATTCAGGTGACTCACCCATAGAATACCAAGTGGATAATTATCTAGAATGAAAAGAGAAGCCAAAGGATTATCTCGTTTCTACTGTGGGATGCCGGCCAGGGCAGATCTACAAGCACAACTTAAAGCTGAAACCAAATGTTGATTTCCCCAACCCCTCACTATTGTTTCCAGTTCAGATGCACTGAATTCTACAAAGTGAAATAAGAAGCCGTGTGTTTGGCCTCCCCAAGTTCCCCCGCTAACTTAGAGTAGTAAGAAACATACTTCAGATCTTGGTAGGAGACAGTTAAACGAGAGCATTTAACTCAACAGTGGCTTTCACACTGAAGAGGGAAAAGTTGAGACATTTTAGAATACAGTGGTCGCAAAGGTCACCATATTTGTGTTTTGTATGTATGTATTTTTTATTTTAATTTTATTTTCTGATTACAAAAGGCTCCCGGCCGGTCTGGAAGATATAAACCATGAGGGAAGATGAAAGGGAAAACATAAAAGGGGGCAGGGAAGGATCACTGCTCGACTACAAACCAGATGTCTATAAAAACGGTAGTAAAGATGCTACACATCTGAGATAGTTAGGAGCAAATATAAAGACCGTGCTGTGGTCAGAGGGAAGTCAGTTGCACTGTTGAGTTCACTGTCCCATTAAAGAAGCAAAACAGTAATCTCCCGACACTATGTTGGAGCCTGCCTACCTGGACGAACTTTGTACAGCGCTCAAGTGTTTTTATGCACTCTCTTTGTATGGGGTCTAACCAACATCTATCCTAAAGGTTCTTGCTGCAACAGGCAATATCCTTCTCTGTCCTCTAGGGGGCAGGAGTGCTCCAAGGTCTTGGCTGCACTTTACAGTGTTTAAGGCGCTCATGACCAATAGCGCCCAGCTTCAGGATTTCAGTTCTTCCAAGTGCTATTGAACTATCAAGTCATGAGTGGAAAATATCTCAATCAGGGGGCCATTCTCTCTCTCTCTCTCTCTCTCTCTCTCTCTCTCTCTCTCTCTCTCTCTCTCTCTCTCTCTCTCTTTTAGCTAGCAAACTCTTGCTCAATATGCAAAAGCTGCTGCTGTATTTGCTCCCGAATGGACAGATTGCTGATTGTCTTGCCAGAGTCTAAAACAAGAGTAAGCAGGTTCTCTCCAAACTAGAGTTCCTCTAAAGGACAACAAACAGTTCTCTCCATGTTCCTACCAGAGTTGTTACGGTTGGGTGTTGGAAGATACAGAAAGGCTAAGAGCTTCCTGTACCCATGACTGTTATATGGAGCTGTCAGGTTCTAGCGGAACAAAAAGATGTAATATCAGTGTTAAAGGGGACAGCCTTTTATTTTCTTATGTTGAAAAGGTATTACCTCACATAAAGCAAGGGTTCTAATTGAAGAGTTAAAAAAAATGTGACTCATCTCATAAATACCATCTTGTAAATGTCATGAAGTAACCATGACAACCCGAAGCCTTCCACTGCTTCTAATCAGTGAGAGAAAGTTCCAGAATGGATTAGGAAAAACACTCCAAACCTTCAGAAAAGGAGTGGTGTGGTGGCAAGTAAACACCTTCATTAGGCCACGAAGCCCAAATCACAGCTGGTCACCCAAACTTTATGTTTTGGAAAAGATTACAAGAGGCATGAGAAAAAACAAACATTTCTTAGATGAGACCCATATAAAAATCCAGAAATAAATGTCATTTAATCTGTACTCAAATCCTGTGAGATAGATGTTTTTAAATCCCAAATTTTAAATACTCAGAGAAATGATGGGATTTTTCCAAAGACTAAAAGTTAGTAAAGCCCAGAAGTGGGATTTTAGGGGTTGATCTGAGTTCAAGTTCTTGTTGTCAAATAAATTAGAAGCCTTGGTAGGCTGGGTGAGAGACAGCACAAAGCACAATTCGCATGCTCTTCCGAAAGACCTTTGACCCAGTGCCTTATAGGCTTGTGAATAATGGCACAAAATGGTCTGAGTGACGGTGATTCTTTGGTAAGACCGGAGAGGAGACTCCACTGGGCTCCACTAGTTCCTGATGACTTAAGAAGAAACAGAAGCTGTTAGGGTTGGATCTTGAATATACCCAAAGTCCGGGTGTCGAAGGCTTAGTCCTCACTGGTGCTGGGAGGCAGTAGGGCCCAGTGGAAAAAAGGGAGATCACGGGGGCACACCCCTGAAGGAGGCTGTGGGACTCGTTCACTTCCTGCTTGCTCTGCTTTCCTGAGCCGTGGGCTCAGCGACTCCCTCCATCCCGTGCTTCCTTTTGCCATAGAAACAAAGCACAAGAGCTAAGTGACTGCGGACTGAAGGCCTCAAAGTCCTCAGCCAAACTAAGTATTTTCTAAGTTTGTTTTCTTAGGCATTTTGTCTCAACAATAAAGGGCTGACCAACAGAGACGCCATTTTTACATTTTGCCAAGAAGGGATAGAAGGGCAGTAGCACAAGTCTGGAGACAGGATCCCGGGTGTAGGCTTGATCCCTATCCATTTTCTTTTCCTTCTTAGTTCTATGCGACATTCGTTAATGTTGCCTTTTCAGGTTATGGCAAATGATTTACAACCGACAGCTCTTGTGCCTCTGGCTTTTTTCTCAATATGACTGCGTATGTTTTAAATTTGAGCTAAGTGCATTTTAATGATGCTTCTCCCAGGTTTTCTACCACAGGCCTGAGAAAGTAGAAAAACCTTGAGGCAGTCTGGAAATTAATTTGGGAATCATAAACTGCCTCTTTATAACCCTTTGCAGGAGTCTTTTTTTTTTTAATTCAAATTAAGGTAACCAATATAGTTTCCTGATAAACATGATTTTTAAAGCAAATAAGCTTTATAAAATAAATCACACTTAAAACACACATGAATGGGTAAGCATGTATGTGTGCATGCATATATATACATATGTGTATGCATACACATGTATATGTGCCTATATATGTGCACATGCATGTGGGGTGAGAGAGCAAGTTTATAAAATTATCACAGCTACTCTTCTTTAACATAACTGAGATTGATCACCCTATATGATGAATTATAAAATAATGGCTTGGATTTAAACCAAGAAAACATAATTTAATGTCATATTTCTTGTTCTTTCTACTATTAAGTGTTCAAATAGTAGTCACTCTTACCTTAAACTTCCCATCATTGGAGAAAATGCTGACCCACTTGTTGTCATAATCTGCGATGATGATGTCCCCACTGGGGTGCACCGCTACCCCTGTGGGACGCTGGAGCTGTCCTGGGGATCGACCTCGGATGCCGAAACGACTTTTGAACTGTCCGTCATTGGAAAAGATCTGTACAACAGATTTACATCCGTTAGAATCTAAGCTAGCACAGAAATCACTGGGGCAGGAAAGGCATTTGTGAAGTGCACTACGGATCAGAATCTGCCCATGCTGCTTAAGAAATCTCCCCCGACACACACACACACACACACACACACACACACACTTAAAACAGAAGTCTATATACTTCTCTTGTTCCTTCCCCATACTCTTTATCTTGAATCTAAAGTAAAGAAATGCACACCTATCTCTAGTCACTCAGTCAAAGGAAGGCATGTAGGGCTATACCTGCACACACTGGTTGTTACTATCTGCAATTAATATCTTTCCACTCGTAGATGCAGCCACACCCTGCAGGTTTGTAAATTCTCCTTTGTTTCTTCCTTTGGTACCTAAGATAAATGAGAAAAGCATAGAAATTAAGTTATAGAGAATTAGATTAACAGAAGGGTAATCCAAGCTTCCCCAAGTAGCATGAGAATATATTGTCTTTTTTCTTTTCCACTGTACGGATGGACTCATAGCTGTGTGTATGCTAAGCCGGCGTTCAGTGAGCCTCAGCCACAGTCTCTGCACTGATTGTATGTATGTATGTATGTATGTATGTATGTATGTATGTATGTATGTATGTATATATACACATATATATGTATATGTGTGTATGTACATATATATAGGGGGGATGGTGGCTTCCCTTATGACTTAATCCATGAACTGCTGGCCTTCCCTTTCAGACCAATAAGGTCTTTGCAAAAATCATTCTTAGGCAAATGCTAATTTTCTCTAATTAGTCTGAGGCTGAATATTAACAGTTAAAATATATTCAGCTTTCACAAAAAAATAATAAAAATATTCCAACTATTCAGCTACAAGATAGGAGTGTATTTAAAAGTTTTGTCAAAATCTCACCCTTACTCAGCAGCTGTCAGAGGAAGCCTGGGCATCTGTCTTTCAGAGTACACAATGCACCCTAAAGCCACAGATGTCATGAACCAGCAGCATGGTTCTCCCACACTGGATCCACATCCGTATTCTTTTCTAAGGCTCTGAACTTCGGTGGCTATCTATATTCCTGATATCTATCTCACCCTTGCGTGCGTGCATGCGTGCGTGTGTGTGTGTGTGTGTGTGTGTGCATGTGTGTGTATGTGTGCATGCATGTGTGTATGTGTGTATGTGTGTGTGCATGCATGTGTGTATGTGTGTATGTGTGTGTGCATGCATGTGTGTATGTGTGTGTATGTGTGTGCATGTGTGTGTGCATGCGTGCTTGTATCTGTATATGTGTGTGTGCGTGCATGTGTGTGTGCGTGCGTGTGTGTATGTGTATATGTGTGAGTGTGCGTGTGTGCATGCGTGCGTGTGTGTTATGCATGGGTGTGTGTGTTATGCATGCATGTGTGTGCGCGTGTGTGCGTGTGTGTATGTGTGTGCGTGTGTGTGTGCATGTGTATGTATGTGTGTGTGTGTATATGTGCGTGTGCCTGTGTGTTATGTATGGGTGTGCATGCTCGTGCTGACAGGGTCTTACTATGTGTGGTCCAGATTGGCCTTGAGTTTGCCCTTGCCTTAATCTCCCTAGTGCTGGGTTTAAGGTCAAACTTGACCACTGGACTCTTTGATTACAAAGAAAAAGGAGAGAGAGGGAAGAAAAGTAAAAATATATATCTGCGTGTTAACAGCTATCACCTTTTTTAAAAAAAAATCTGAATAACTTATTTCAGTATTCATGGATATAAACAGGTAAAATGCCTGAGTGTGTCCTAGAAAGAAGCTCAAATTTTAATTCCTAAAAAGAAAAATAAATTATAATTTAATTTCTATTAAAAGAGTAATGGAATATTTTTTAGCCGTCCCCAGATGTCAGCTGATGTGAACAAATCAACAACAGAATTGCTGGGCCGGGCAGGTCCATTTTGGATTAGCTGCTTTTCACCAGATCCCAGTGACCATCATTGTTCCAAAGTCAGGGGCCCTCTCAAGTTTACTTATTCTGTGTCTAGTGCCTCCAAGCACAAGAGAGAAAAACCTCACATCCCCAAAGAGAAAGCCCTGCACCATGAAATTCCTAGTTCATTAAATGTATTACTTGGTCCACAGGACCTTGGCAAGAGGCATGAATGTAAAATGAAGGAGCTTGTTTTTAAAACTGGTGTGTGAAAGCAGGGCATTGTGGTTCCCAAATGGAGCCCAGCAGGGAAACTGCTGGAGCCAAGGGGTTCAAAGCCAGCCTGGACAATTGTAAGAGTTGGGCTCACAACAAATAGACAAGTAAAAAAAAATAGAACGGAAATGGAAACGATGAGTTGATATCTGGTCATACAGATGAGAAAGGTGGGGCTGGCCCATTAAAAAGGTATGCACCCGTGCGGTTTGTCTGGGGTCTCTCCTGCTGATGGCTGAACAACTGGGCACAGGAGGAGCAAAAGAAGGAGAATGGCTTGGAACAGATAGTCCCTGCCCCAAAATAAATAAATACAATTTAAAATTGATAAACAACAGTAGGACGTTATCAGAAGGAGGTATCAGGACCAACTTGAAAGCAAGAGTCTTGGGGCCCGTGGATGAGGTGTCTCAGTAAGTCAGCAGGTCAATCCCAACAGCCTGGCAACTGGGACTGAACCCCTGGAAGCACATAAAGGTGAAAGACAGAACACGCATGCACACGCGCACACGCGCGCGCGCGCGCGCGCACACACACACACACACACACACACACACACACACGTGTTTTCCTTTGATCTCCACACAGTCAATGGCATATGTCAGCACACACTAATAATAAATACATTTTTTAAAGATTTATTTATTTTATTTATATGACTACACTGTAGTTGTCCTCAGACACACCAGAAGAGGGCATCAGATCCCATTACAGATGGCTGTGAGCCACCATGTGGTTGCTGGGATTTGAACTCAGGACCTCTAGAAGAGCGGGCAGTGTTCTTAACCGCTGAGCCATCTCTCCAGCCCTAAATACATTTTTTTTTAAAAGAGTAAGAGCCTTAAAAAAAACTGGGATTGGAACAGAAACAAAGAAATGACAACACCCCCACCCCACCCCCAGTATTGTAAATCCAGTTGGGTTTCAGACGCTGGGACAAAAAGCTAAGGTGTATATTTAGCATACCAAGGTGGTCCCAGCCTCCAGGTTCTCCCAGCATTCCTCAGTCCCTACCTGTTACAGTGTATACCCTGCCTTCTGCCCTGAACTTTCTACCTGGGGAGTGGGCTTTCTTCCCCCCCCCCAGAAGCTCTTCCCTACATAATCCAGTCATTTTGGTATCTCTTCTCTCTTCTGTCTCTGCTAGAGTGCTTTCTCTCGTTCTCTTCCCCCTCCCCTGTGACTCCCACCCCAGGGCCACTTCCCTGGCCTCCTCCTTGGGACCAGTGAGCCTGCTTGTGAGCAGCTTCCCAATAAACCTACCTTTGTGCACTTTAATCAGGCTCGAATTGGCTCATTTCACTGACAGAGAAATAACTTATCAGATCCTTGCATATGTGAAACGGGCAATGTCCCCACAGCCATGGGGTGACTAATGACAAAGACAAGAAAGGCAGCTTGGAGACACCTGAGGCGAGTAGATGAACATTGATTTGCTGCCCTTCGGATACAGGCAGGGACAAACACTGCCTGTGGATCTCCTTCATTTAACCTTTGGCTAAGGACAAAAGCCATTGTGTTTCTAGAAGACTCAGTGCGTACCAGGAAATAGGGGGAAAAAATGGTATTAGTGAAAAGATTCCATTTGCTTTCTAGAACAAACAGCTGATGCTAGAAGAAAAAAAAAAAAAAAAACAGAGGCTCCCAAAACACTGACGTGTTTTTGTGCTGTACAGAAACAAGGCCACAATTCTGAGCACCAGTAGAAATGGCAAAGACCTGAATTTGGGGCAGGAAGACATTCCGTCAAACTCCATGTTAATCCGATCAGAATCCAGGGCAGGGTGACTCTTTCCCTCTGCGATGAATGAGGGAGTTCTTGAAAGCTGCCAGCACTGGGTCACCAGAGCAGTGGGACAAAGCACTCTGCTGAAAAGAGGTTCTGCACCTCTGCTGAGCATCTGGCCATGGGTGCCCTCAGCCTGTGTCTGGCCATGGGTGCCCTCAGCCTGTGTCTGGCCATGGCGTGCCCTCAGCCTGTGTCTGGCCATGGCGTGCCCTCAGCCTGTGTCTGGCCATGGGTGCCCTCAGCCTGTGTCTGGCCATGGGTGCCCTCAGCCTGTGTCTGGCCATGGGTGCCCTCAGCCTGTGTCTGGCCATGGGTGCCCTCAGCCTGTGTCTGGCCATGGGTGCCCTCAGCCTGTGTCTGGTCATGGGGTGCCCTCAGCCTGTGTCTGGTCATGGGGTGCCCTCAGCCTGTGTCTGGCCATGGGTGCCCTCAGCCTGTGTCTGGTCATGGGGTGCCCTCAGCCTGTGTCTGGTCATGGGGTGCCCTCAGCCTGTGTCTGGTCATGGGGTGTCCTCAGCCTGTGTCTGTTGCCCCGTTTGTAAATAAAACCACAGGAAGGGAGGGCCATCAGTCAACCACAGTGCACACTTATAAAACAGGCCAGATAAAACAAGTATGGCTCAGCAAGGCCACTCAGCAGGTAGGAAAAAAAAAGCCTTTGCCACTCAAGTACTCAAGCTTTAGTTCCTGCCCCAAATCCCCCATAGAGGAAAGAGTTGTCCTCTGACATTCTGACATTCACATGAATGCCTGCACACACACACACACACACACACACACACACACACACACACACACAGAGAGAGAGAGAGAGAGAGAGAGAGAGAGAGAGAGAGAGAGAGGTAGGTTAAAGTCCATGCCTCCCCAGCCCCAGCCTAGTGCACACCTGCACTGTTCCAGGCCCTCATTCTTAGGAGCACCTTCGGTCTCGTCAGAGATTCCCATCCTCCTTTCTTTGTCCTGAACCCAGTTTGCATCAGCTTATCTCGAAGGACAATTGATGCTGATTACCTTTTACTGGCAACTGAAGTAGACACCGTGCCAACACTGTGCTATCTGTGAATAGAATGCTCAAGTGTTTGTACAGTGGCTTGTCGTGAAAATGAAGTAAATAGGAATTATAGAAGTTGGAAATTATTTGGGTCAAGCTTTGCATTTCCAGCTCCTTAGGAAATTCTATTTGGTCAACAGACAAGTCTCTTTTGTCTCTCTACAGTATTTTAAGTAAGTGACGAAGGCGGGTGACTTGTCCCGGTCTTAGAGCATTTTCCTAACTTGCACACACACAGACATGCGTGCACACACACATGTGCACACACATGCATGCAGATATATGTACACAGAACATTAAAAATATGTAATGAAGACAAAGTCTTTCACAACACTGATAAGAAAAACAATACATATATTAACAGTACTTATGAAATCATTTCCTATTTTCATCTAAAAGATTCATTTCATAATTACTTATATTAGTTATTAACTAATCAGATTTAAGGGAGGTATAAATAATTTAGCAATAATTTCTTAAGGTAATTAAACTATAAGGTGGTTGTGGCAGTGCACACATTTAATCCCCACACTGGGAGGCTCAGGCAGGAGCCTCAGTGGGAGGCCAGCCTGGTCTGGTACACAGAGCAAGTTCCAGGACAGCCAGAGCTACACAGAGTAACTCTGTATCAAAAAGAAAGAAAAGAAAAGAAAAGTGAGTAAAAAAATAATTAAGCTATTTTTTTTCCTGGATGGAAAACTAGCCTGGGAATCACAAGAGGAATTTTCAAACCTACAGCGTCTGAACCCTACTCTCCATGATCACTTCCAAATGTCTAGGAAGTGAACCCCTAAACTGAATCCAGAGGACCAGCAATGAATATCTCTTCTGACCACTCTCCCCAACTTGGTATGAAGGAGTTTGAATGAAAGAATCTTCCCAGATGTAACTGAGGCAGGGACATGGCATAATGCGGGACGATCAGCCAGGCAGGTGCTTAACGAGCCCTCGCTACGTGAGTGCATGTGTGAGTTATTAATGCCGGGCAGTAAATTCTAGCTCGTGCTGCATCGTGAGAAAACGAAATGTTCAGCAATACACACAGCACTTTCTTACGAACTCTCTGTCATGAGCCATCGGGATAAACAGCCTCTCCACTGTGCAGTTGAGGAGGCTGGAGCTAGACACAGAAGAAAGAGAAAACTGCACTTTTTCAATATATACACACGATTTCTCTTTGGCCAGCTCCGGTGGTATATTCCTTAATCACAGCACTCAAGAGGCAGGGGCAGACACATGTGCCCCATCTCTGAGTTCCAGGCCAGTCTGGTCTACGGCGAGGTCAAGGACCACCAGGGCTACATAGTGAGGCCCTGTCCAAAAATAATAGTTATCATCATCATCTTTATCATCATCATCATCATCATCATCATCATCGTCGTCGTCGTCTGCATGTATGTGCACATGTCTGGAAAAACTCTGCTAATTAAGGTCAAAGTCTACCACTGACATAGTAGCCTTCTGGGACTTAGAACAGAATGGGAAATTCCTTCCTTTAACAAAATTTCTCTTTCTCTGACCTTGTGCAGGGAATTCTAAGCCTCCACACTCACCTCTATCTGAGGAAGGTCAGATAGCCTCAATTAGTTTATAGGATCAATTTCCATTCTCCTGATAACACCCGTTCATTCAGCACTTGAGATTCCTGAAGTGCTTCCCCAGGCTAATGAGGTTTGCCAGGTACCTTAAGCCATAAGCCAATGACCTTTGCCCATCCTGGATGTCCTTTCCCTCAGTCCCCCAACACTTGCGAAGCCTTCGATCACCCTAAGTAGAGTTGCCCTGCCTACTGACAAGCGGTCCCAGTGTGGTCATTCACCGTACATACTCACTGGGCTTCCCCTTTTGACGTCCCTGCTCCCACTGCCCTTATGGACAGAATAGGCTGATGATTCACACACATGTGTGCAAGTGCCCACGGAGGCCCTGAAGCTGGAATTACAAGTGGTTCTGAGCCACCCTATATGGGTACTGGGAACTGAACTCCAGTCCTCTGCAACAGCAGCGCTCTCGCCAGCTCCAGGGTGTATCATTTTAGACTTTAAATTGACAGCTTTCTTTGGGCTCACATGGATCACATTTTCTCTTAGAATCCTTTAGAGAAGTCCACTCCTGCCCACCACATTATACTAACTGCTTAATTGTATCCCTCCCTACACCATAAGCTCTCTGAGTGAGTAACACCTGTAACATCTGTCCTGTTCCCTTGCTGCACTTTATGGCACAGAGCTCAAGTTGGGAGGTAGAATGTGACCCAAAGGCCCATGTATTGAAGGCTTAGTCCTTGGCTTACAGCACTACTGGGGGTGTTTGAACCTTTAAGAGGTAGGGTGTTGTACTGGCTGGTTTTGTGTGTCAACTTGACACAAGCTGGAGTTATCACAGAGGAAGGAGCCTCCCTTGAGGAAATGCCTCCATGAGATCCAGCTGTAAGGCATTTTCTCAATTAGTGATTGGGGCAGGTGTGGCCCAGCTCATTGTGGGTGGTGCCATCTCTGGGATGCTGGTCCTGGGTTCAATAAGAAAGCAGGCTGAGCAAGCCAGGGGAAGCAAGCCAGTAAGTAACATCCCTCCATGGCCTCTGCATCAGCTCCTGCCTCCAGGTTCCTGCCCTGTGTGAGTTCCAGTCCTGACTTCCTTTGGTGACGAACAGCAACGTGGATGTGTAAGCTGAATAAACCCTTTCCTCTCCAACTTGCTTCTTGGACATGATGTTTTGTGCAGGAACAGAAACCCTGACTAAGAAAGGCGTGGTGGAAGGAAGTTAGTTCATTAGTGACATACCTTGAGGAAGATATGGGGACTTCAGCCCTACTCTTCCTGATTTTGTTTCTCAAGTCACCATGAAGTAAGACAGTCACTTCATCATGTCCTCACAACACAAGGCACTGCCTCACCGCAGGCCCCAAAGCAATGGAACTGACCTACATTACATTACTAGAGTCTCCAAAACTGTGAGCCAAATAAACCTTTTCTCTTTTTTTAGTTAATATCTCAAGGGTTTTTTTTTTTTTAAAGAGGAAGAGAAATCTGATTAGCACATTGAGTACAGTGCCTTGTACTTAATATTACAGTAACTACTTCTTCCACTTGAAATGAAGGGAGAGTTCCCAAGGGTAAGATTATCAAAGGACTGAGATAGGGGTCTTAGAGTGAGCTCATTTAACATGACCTCCCTATCTCAGAGTTTAAGGAAGAAAGTGGTTTACAGAGGTGAGGCAGGATTGGGACATGAAATAGGATAGAATGTTTCTATGAACTTGTACTTGCTAATGAAATCTATCGTATCGTATCGTATCGTATCGTATCCTATCCTATCCTATCCTATCCTAGTCTATTCTATTCCACCCTATCCTATGCACATTTCTCTTCTGCATTCTGGTGGATCAATCCCAGAGTCTGAAGAATGTTCTGAGCTAGACCGCCTCTCCAGCCCCACACATCCACCTCAGATGACACACTCTAGAGTACAGATGGGTGCTTCATCCAATTTCCCACTAACTCATTAAGGTATGGGGTATGAATTACATATTTTGAAACAATTCAACTGTGATTCTTTCCCTCCCTCCCACATCGTCTGCTTCCCCTTTGTTCAATGATGCTCTCTGTCGCTGACTAAACCAGCTCATAACTCCTAGTCAGCAAGCCCAGAAAGGAAATTCTGCATGGCCGGGAACTGTCACCAACAGGAGCTCTGAGTTACTTCTCTCAACTCATTCAGAATTCTTTTTCAACAAAATATTTGAGAGACACTATAATTCACTTACAGTGGGCATTCAATTAAGTTGTCAGACATGGGAGATACCACACCACTCAATTTTGGAAAACCACAGAAGTTAAGGGGCGTTTCAAGATTGCAGCTTTCACTTCTCTAAGTCTGTATTCCTGCCGTGGTAAGGATAATTATATGTTGCCCTGATGATATGGCTTTAGGAGTAGGCTGAGGGGTTGGGAGAGGGAGCTCTGATCTGTGTTATTTACTTATTTCCAAAGTTTAAATAATTTTTAGTGACATCAAGTTAATACCATGGAGCCATCGAATAAGCTAGCAGTAGCTGCCTCCAGCGTACCTAACATCATATCAACAGGTATATTATTATATCAACAGGTATATTATTCAGCGGAGTAATCAGAACTGGAGCAGTCTTATATCTACTAGAGATCTTCAGTAAGATGACACATGGCACAGTGCCTGCCTCAGAAAATGCCCATACCCTTCCCCTGATTCCAAACACCATCTAGAATTCCTTTAATTTAATGGTTTTGTTTTTGTGGGTTTTTTTTTTTTTGTGGGAGGTGCTGAGTTCAAGACATGGTCTCACCATGTAGCCCTGGCTGTCCTGAAACTCACTTTGTAGACCAGGCTGGCCTTGATCTCAGAGATCTGCCTGCCTCTGCCTCTGGAGTTCTGGAATTAAAAACATTTTTTTTGAGCTTTATTACTGCATCATGAGTGCTGACTTTTACTAGAGTCTGGATTAAGGCATGAAGCTAAAGAATTAAAACAACAACTACACAAGTCCTAAGGATATTTTTAACCAATAGTATAAAAGGTCTGACCTCTGAACACCAAGAAACACTGATGAAAGAATTTATGAAGGCATTAATAAGTGGGAAAATATTCTGTGCTCACAGACTGAAACAATACATATTGGAGAGCATCCATACTCAAAGTGTCTGCAAAGTCACTGCAATACTTTCCGAAATCCCAATGACTTTGTTTTCAAAGAAGTAGAAAAAGCAATGCTAATATTCATGTGTGACCACAGAAACCTCCAAAAAGCTAAAGCTAAAAGGAAAAAAGCAAATCTAGAGACATTATATCATCTGATTTCAACATCTACTTTATGCTATTCCTGACAAAAAGAATAATATTAGCCTAAAAAGGACACACACACACACACACACACACACACACACACACACACTCTAGTGGAATACAAGACTCAGAGGTCATGCTCGTCCTATAATCCCAGCTCTTGGTAGTGCAAGGTAGGGAATATAGAATTTAAGGGGAGCCTGAACTACAAAGTGAACATAGTGAGTGAGATTGTCCCAAAAACAGAGAAAAACTCACAGACCACAAACAGAATGAGTGCTCAGAAATAAAGCCACACATTCATGGTTAACTTGATCTGTGACAAAGAGGCGACAATGGGGACAAAAAGAATCTCTTCCATAAACGGTGCTGGGAGGTCCAGATGTTGGCATACAGATTATTAGAGCTGACCTCATATCAAATACAAAGGCAACCTACACCCAATTAAAGACTCAACACCTAGAACCTGAGGCTGCAAACCACACAGGAAGAAGCACAGGGAGAGGAGCTCATGATGCTGGTTGGAGCAATGGCGCTTTAGGTATGAGCCTAGCAACTCCATCAATAGAGTTAAATAGAAGGGAAGAAAATCCCTGCCAACCACACATCTACGAAAGCCTTGATATCCAAGATACATAAGGAGCTAAAGTAATCACACAAGCTTTCTTTTTTGTTTGTTATTAGTCTCTTCACTTTGGTGATTATTTTATTTATTGAAGAGAAATTTCTTAGCTTAATGTTGCCGAGCTGCTATACTCATAAAAAGAAACTAAGAAAACTCATTGCATTTGTAACCTTGAGCTTGAAATCCTTCTGCCTCAGACTCTCAAATGCTGGAGTTGTATTGGTGCACCAGTCCATCTGGGCTCTGGGCTCCAAACAGTCAATGGCGAGAAGACAGCCGGGGGCCAGTGAGATGCACAGCAGGTCAAGACTCACAAAACAGACCTAGTGGTCTGATGGTCAGAACTCTTACAGAGGAAGGAGAGGACTAACCCTGAAGTTGTCCTCCGACCTCCACATGCATGCTGATGTACTTGTACCAATAATAATAATGGTAATAATAATAATTCATTATTATTACTCTTTAAACATGGGCAAATGATATAGATAGACATTTCTTAAAAGACATCCAGGTGGCCAACAAGTATATAAAAGTGTTCAACATTACTAACTACTAGGTAAATGCAAATTAAAACCAACCAACCGTCAAAAACACAAAGTATGTTGATGAGGATGTGGATAAAGGGAAGCTTTACACTGCTGAGGAGAATGCCCACTTGTAGTCATTATGTAAATAGTATGAAGGTCCCTCATACATAATTAAAAATGGTACTAACATATAGTCCATGACGAAATGGACTGTAAAAAGAAATGAAATTGATTCATCAAGGTCCCTCCCCACCCCCCACTCCCATCATGGAAGAATCTAAAGGAGAACTTTGCATTTTATGGACATGGAAGCTAAAGGAGTCGGATAGGCCTAAGGCTTAGGTGGAAGAACTGGAGTGGCAGGATCCAGTCCTGTGTCTGTCCTAGCCTGTCCCCTGGAACCATACTACACAGGTGACAAAGAAAAGCGTGCTCCAAATGAACAAATTACATGTCGTCATTCTGCAGTCTTTACCAGGATTCAGCCTTGAGAACTAACAGGGCAACTCAGCCCACAGTGTTCCAAGGTGCCTTAGTTGCCCAAGACAGTCCAGGGAAAAGAGATGGGAGGGAAAGTTGGCCAGCATGCTCCCTTCCTCCGTCCTTCCTGCCCAGAGCACATATGCGGTGTGTATCTGTACATTCCCAGCCTCTGAAGTTCTGTGGTAGAAAACTCCATTTCCTTTCTAGGTGTGTCAGTTAACAAACTGTGCAGTACTCTCAGGCCCTGCACAGGAGGGAGCAGGGAGAACAGGCAGGCTGCATAACAAGGGGAAAGAGGCAGGCCACTGATCCTTTCTGAAACAAAATGCAAGCTTTGCTTTTCCTTAAGAATGGCTGAATACCGAGGCTGGGGATTTAGCTTAGTGGTAGAGCGCTTGCCTAGCAAGTGCAAGGCCCTGGGTTTGGTCCCCAGCTCCGGAAAAAAAAAAAAAAAATGGCCGAACACCCTTTTTTTGGTTTATGTTTAGGTCCTTTTCTCTTGAGAAAACAAGCGGTGAAAACAAACATTAAAAGCTACCGGTCATAAATCAGAGGGAGGGGCAACTGCATTCCCACCTCTGAGCTCAGCTACACCTCTGGCTTCATTGCCAACCCCACCCCAAACCAATTTCCTTCTCCACCCTGAGCTGTTTTCCAGCTCTGCACAGCCGGCTTGCCCTGCAGACTGACTCCCTCAGATCTCCCACTCCTTGCAGGAGTGGAGGCAGAGAGGTATTTGAACTCTGTGGGACTGCCGCTGCCCAAACCCATAGATTTCACAGAAATACAAGAATTTGCCTGAGGCAAGGCTCTGTGTTTGGGTTAGTCAGGAGTCCTCCAAAGACACTCCCGCCAAAGTGAGAATCTTACTGAATTTCCAGATTATAAACAATTTTTTAATTGCTATTGTATTATTGGTTCTTCTTCCCCCACCCCCGACGCCTGGCCCCTTCTTGTTTTCAGCTTCTCACTGGCTGCATTTATCAGGAAAAAGGGGAAGGGGGTTGGGGAGGGGGAAGGAAAGAAGAAACATTTTGGAAGAGCCTACAGAAACTAGCCTAACAAAACAACCAGAAGCTCCCCACCTGCTCGGAAATGCAGGATTCCAACTGGCAAGGAGTGCTTGCCAGGTAGTCCCTTAGCCCCTCAGTCCGGGCACAGCGCCCACTCCTTACCCACTCGGAAGATCAAGTCGTCCTCGATGGGGTTCTCTTTTCGCTTGCCGGTGCTGTACATGCTGGCCGGTCTCTTTACAGCCTTCTGCTTGACGTGCCCGCTCCCTGGGGACTTGACTCGTCGCTTCACGCCCTCGGTGGTGGGGGACACGTCCGCCGAGCGGATGACCTTGAGCTTAAACGGACTGCCTCGGATGTGTTGGTCGTAGAGCCTGAGAGACAGGGTGAAGTCCCCCTCCTTCTGCACAGTATACAGGAACTCGTAGGTGCCGTTCTTGTTGTCCAGGATCTCTCCGTCCGCCACGCTGCCGTCGGGGGTGCTGAGCTCAGCGGTGAGGTATGCGTTGCCTGTCTTGCACAGCTCTCCGTCTTTGTCCTTGGTGGTTATAGTAACGGACATGGGCTGCCCGATGATGGTCTGCCGAAGCCCCTCGCCCGTGGCCACCGTCTCAGAGGCGACCGCGTTAGTGGTGAGGATGGTCCCCAGGTTGTGGATAGACTTTTTCAGTCCCTCAGTTTCCACGATAAAATCCAGCTGATCGTTCTCGCGCGGGTGCAGTGGGAAGTCTTGGTCCGCCAGTTCGTTGAGCTTCTCGCTCATCTGCTTCTTCACCAGCAGCACCTCCGTCTCCGTGCCATGGTTGAGGGCTTGCGCTGTGAAGTTGCTGCAGCTCTTAATGCTTTCCTGGCCTTGGAGCAGGGTATCCAGCTGCGACTGCAGCACCTGTCAGGTACACAAAGGCAATGAGCGCTTCCTACAGGACACAGTGCAACCTGCAGGGCACTTGCCAGGAGCTGGGGCAGAGCCCTCGGCCCAAAAGAACCAACTTCTGTGCCCGCCCACTCAGGTGGCTCGGAACTATCTGCATTCCATTTAACCCAGTGAACCCATGCAAAATGCTAAGTTGCATTTCCAGTACCATTTCCCTTCCGCCTCACCCTGCCTCTCACCCACACGTGCATTTCTTGGGTCATCTGTTTACATGGGGCAAACAAATTGTCTCCTCGATGTGAATTAGTCATTACTCAGTGACTTTTCCCTAGCGTTCAGAGCTGCCCGTCACCACCTCAGGGAACAAAACCCAAGCATTTGAGAAGTGTACACCTGAATACCCGAAGCTCCCCACCCTGGCTTGGTGAACAGACTTGCAGAGCCAAACAAAGGCTGCAGTCAGGTTCTCTTTGAAGTTGAGGAACAGGTTAGTGTAGGTGAGAGCAGCTAAGAGGCTCCTCCACCTTATAATTAAGGGAGGAAAACATTCCAGGCAACCTTAAGCCCTGAAAACATTTCTATATGCAACCTCTCCTCACAGCAAACTATAAATTGCTACAGAAAGAAAGTCACAGGATCCCAGTTTTGCTGAAAGAAAAAAGGGGGAGTTTTCTACTAAATGTAAAGAGCAGTTCACTGTTGGTCCCCAGGAAGAAGAGTGGTGATGAAGTACAGTGCTGTAGGTCCCTGCTGCCCCCGCCACTGTTAGAAGGCAGTAGGCAGGTGCCGTGAGTGCAGAGGCCCCCTGTGCCACATCTCTTACAGGAAGCCTGTGGGACTGCAGAGCCTTACTTTGTGTTTGAGGCCATAGTTGACCTCAAGCTCCATGAGCAGCACGCTCTTGCGAACATTTAAAGTCTTCTGCAGTTCATCAAAGGTGGAGTGGATGTCGTCCACAATGCTGGCCTTTTGGTTGGTTAACTGATGGATGATTTCTGAGATGAACTGAAGAGCAGAATCTATTTCTGGGAGTCTGAGAGACAGGACAGTTGTTAGTGATCATTTAACATCTACCTAGAAATATTCCAAAGCCTCTCTACGCTTTCAGGTTCTCTAAAGGCTTTTTCTATGCACTTTGCGTCACCTTTAAAAGGCAACAGAATGGAAGGAGCGAGTCCTTCAGGGTCACATCTATTTCAATCTACCTTCAATCATCTGGGTTAAATATTGACGGTACAAAGGTCTTTGAAGAACGGTTATGGCCAGATATTCCTTGTAACAGAAGATTACCCAGTACATAGAGGATGTTTATCAGAGTTCTCTCCTCTACTCCAATAGCATATCCCACCCCACCACTGCTAAAACACCCAAAATGGGTATAGGTACCACCAAATGTGTGTGTGTGTGTGTGTGTGTGTGTGTGTGTGTGTGTGTGTGTGTACAGAATTGCCCGTGCTGGAGAACCTCTATATTCTAAGTGTCTAGCTTTATCTGTTGCTTTTCCTTCCAGCCAAGTAAACTTCTCAGAACTCATTGTACCTGGAGAACTCTTGTAGGTTTCCAAGTTCCTTTAGGTAACATTGAACAACTATACTTTTCTCACTAGGACTGTTAACAGGAAGACTATCTCGACTATTTTGCTTTACGGCTGATTGTTAACCTCCTTTTTGGTTTCTCTCATATCGGACATGGCTACTATAATCATTCGTGTCCATGCCAAAGGGGGAAACAAAACAAAACACCCTCAAAGCAAACGCAGGGGGAAATCTGAGCAACCCCTGCTCAGCACCATTGTGCAGGGCTCAGGCTGGGAGGAGCCATCCCAGCTAGCACCGCAGGCAGAGCTTACATCAGCAGCTCTGAGGAAAGGCTCAGCTCTGGCTTCAGGCAGGAATTTCTGAGGTCACATGATCAAGCACATAAGACATAGGTATGTATACAGCCTAACACGGCCCTACCATCTCAGAGATACTGGATGTGGAGGCCAGGCCTCCCATGGGATGGGAAGTCTGGAGGGGCATGGCACCTTTTGTTGACTGCATCCAGCTGGACCTGGAGTGAGGCCTTATGCTGCTCCACCACGTCCTTCAGCGGGACTGTGGGGTGCTCTGCGTGCTCCCCCTCCGTGCACTCCCGACACATGGCGGTCTCACAGGACTGGCAGTAAAATTCCATCACCTGTGGGTAACACAGAGAGCTTACTCTACAGGAAGCACATACACATTCTCCCGTCATCCCCAGTCACTGAAGCTG
This sequence comes from Rattus norvegicus, assembly GCF_021556685.1. Classification (NCBI taxonomy): domain Eukaryota; kingdom Metazoa; phylum Chordata; class Mammalia; order Rodentia; family Muridae; genus Rattus; species Rattus norvegicus. The sequence goes on from NC_141535.1 coordinate 171,304,780, forward strand.
TTGGTATTACACGGCCCAAATTTTGCCATGACAGGCCTCAGACAGGTGCATCGGACGCCAAAGCCACTGGCTCTGGCTCTTAAACACTTTGGTCTTAGAACCCCTCTAAGCTCTTTAAAAAGTACTGAGGACCTCAAAAGAGTTTCTGAGTCAGGCATGGTGGTGGAAGGTTTTAGTCCTAGCACTCAGAAGGCAAAGGAAGATGGAGTTTTGTCAGTTCCAGGCCAACCTGGTCTACATAGCAAGTTTCAAAGCAGCCGGGGCTACACAGCGAGACCCTTGTCTCAGAAAAAGAAAACAAGTGCTTTTGCATATGTGGTTCTTCCCATACATATTTGTCATATTAAAAAGGAAACAAAACATTATTAATATAATGACTGTAGGGCTGGAGAGATGGCTCAGCGGTTAAGAGCACCCGACTGCTCTTCCAGAGGTCCTGAGTTCAATTCCCAGCAACCACATGGTGGCTCACAACCATCTGTAAGGAGATCTGATGCCCTCTTCTGGTATATCTGAAGACAGCTACAGTGTACTTATAATAAATAAATGAATAAATAAATCTTTAAAAAAATATATAATGACTGTAATCATGAAGCCACTTAAATACTAGCGGTGAGGAACAGAACTTGTTACTAAGGGTGAAAACTTGACATTGCTTTGCATTTCAGTTCATTTCTGTTTCGCTCGACAGAAGGCGGCTGGATTCTCCTCCCTGCTTCTGCATTCATTCTGTCATCATAGAACAGTCGGAGAGACCCCAGAAAGCTCCACTGTATACACACGAGAGAGTGGACAAGACAAACGCAGTCTTTGTATTGCTGCGCTCTGACTGGTATTCGCCCCGAGGATCCCCTGAGAGGGGGGGTGGGGCTCTCCTGCACTTTTTTTTTCTTTTTTTTTTTTTTTCTTTCCAGAGCTGGGGATCGAATCCAGGGCCTTGCGCTTCCTAAGCAAGCGCTCTACCACTGGGCTAAATCCCCAACCCCTTCTCCTGCACCTTATGTACAACTGCCCCTGCTTGAACAGAGGTGCACTCTGCAGATTCATCTCAGTTTCCTGGCTCCAGCTCACATTTAGCTGAATGGCCATAGGCAAATGACCTAACTCTACCAAGTCTCAACTTCCACCTCTGCCCATCTGTCGCGATGAGAGTATCCATGACAGCAACGGGCTCCCTGGGACTGCTGTGCAGACTCACTGGATTAATACACTCAAGAGCCTGATGCCCTGCACCAGCTCAGAATAGTTCCCAGTTAGTAACTGCTGTGGTGACGACAATGACATCATCTGGCTGTCCTTAACCTGAAGTTAAGCCACTTATCCCCATTAGGATGGACACTCAGTAGTAACAATGTAACACAAAGCCTGTTTTGAATTCTCATAGCACTTTTGAGGGAGGGCTCTATGTGGCATTTTCAGTCACGCACAGACCAAAAAGGGCATGGATCCTGACCCGACTTGATGGATGATGGATTTTCCACAGTGCCACTGAAACTGAGATCCTGACCTCAGGGACTTGCCTACACAGAGCCCAGGTCGTGCCTCAGCTATGTCTCGACACTGCTGGGTCTGGGGGTTGTGGAATCACAGGATGTCCTTACTCATGCTTCCAGGGGTCCATGTCACGGCAACCCAAAGGACTCCTTCCTTATTTTTTTTTTCTTTTTTCTTTTTTTCGGAGCTGGGGACCGAACCCAGGGCCTTGTGCTCGCTAGGCAAGCGCTCTACCACTGAGCTAAATCCCCAACCCCGACTCCTTCCTTACTTAGTCCCACTATTTGTGATGGTATTTTCTGGAGCTGATTATATTTTGGAAACCATCTTTCTGAGCGAACCAGATTCAGATAAAAGTCCTTCAGAATGTTTCCACAATAATCTCAGATTTCATGCACCACCGCACTCTGATGCAGGACCTAGGAAGTTACAGGAACGTGTATTTCATTTTAACCTTTTGTCATATAAAATGACCTTTTAGGACTATGCCTGGGCTATAAATTGGAAACCCCACCCCTGTTTTGGGTTTTTGTGTGTGTGTGTGTTTTTGTTTTTTGCTATAGGGATCAATTCATTTTTCAAAAATTTTGTCACGTAGGAAGATCTGTTGACTTGGACCATAAATCGGAAATTCCCTTTCTTTCTCTTCCCGTTTGTTGGGGAGTGGGGCTGGGGCTCAGACCCAGGGCCCTGTGTATGGTAAGCAGATGCTGAACCATTGAGCATCATTGTAGCCCAAAGCTTTCTCTGCCCATGGCCTGTGCTCTGTTAAATGGCAATGCTAATGACAAACTCAAATGGAGATTTGAACCTCCCAAGGGAAGGCCGGATGCTTGCTTTTTACCTTATGTTATTCACTCCAGTCCAATGTCCACCACACAGAAACTGCTGGGTAAGGTATGGGCTGAGGGGTCCTCACAGTCACCCCCTTTCTCTAGTTGGGGGTGCACTTTGGATTGCTTACATTTCTTTAACACATTACTTGCTTTCCCAGTTCAGGAAACAGGAGGCCCTAAGTCTAATGCAATGTCCTGCTAAATTCCCTACAGTAAGGTTTCTGGAAGTTACTTTTGGAAATGCAAATATTAGGTGACAATATATGAGACCTATATCACAAATTTTTTTTATTTATTAAAAAAATCATTAATCTAAAAGGATTCTTGTCTTTCAAAGGGCTGGTGAAAGGCATTATTTGAACTTTTCCCAAAAAAATTCTGAAAACTTTTTTTAAAAAAGATGTCCTCCCCGGAATCCAAGGGGCACAGTCCTGCGAGGGCTGTAAATCCTCCAAACGATTCTGTGAGGGCTGAGGCTCTCTCCACTTCTTGGCTTCAGCAGACAGTTTACAATATCAGAACCTTTCATTTCTCGATCATATATAACAAATATTTCACCTTCATGGTAAACCCTCACAGAGTCCCACCAGTGCAGGAAGTCACGGTATGGAAGAGTCAAGACTGGGATGTGAAGGTCTCCTCCCTCAGGTTATTCAGGGTGTGGGGACTGACTCGAGTGTCTGGGTTGGAGAGTGTGACACACCAACAGTGCTCATGCGACCCACTGGCACACTTCCCTGCCAACCGAGGCTGCCTCCCCCTCCCTCCGAATGGCCACATGCTGCCTCAGTGTAGAATGGATTAGACAAGGCAAGGCTTATTTTGAAGTCTGTGTCTGCGCTGATGTTAGAGGTCGCAGACACTGTGTCATCTTACTTGCACTTTCTGGTCTGAGTTCAATTGCCCTCGAAGTCTGAGCAGTGAGATGATGTGGGGAGAAAATTGTGCAAAGAGAAAAGCATGAGGTAAGACATGGACACTCAAAATCTAAACTCTCATCAAGAGCGGAGCCCATCGGCCTAGGATTACCAGGCCTCTTCTTCTCCTCTTCATGATGCTCTCTGTGGATGAGCTTTTTGCCAGGTGCTTGCAGAAGATGCCACATCCTCTGAACTCTCCTTGTGGATGATTCTAAGCTGCCATGAGGGTGCCTGGAATTGAACTCAGATCCTCTGAAAGAGCAGCCAATGCTCCAAACACTGGGCCATCTGTCTCTCCAGCCCATCTTCTTAATTTATGTTTTCAACAGTTGGTGATAGGAAAACGGATTTACTGAATAAGGAAATCTCTGTCACATCACTAGCAACGACTAAGCTGACCTAATGGAACATAATTTCAGTGGGCACACGTGACAAAAATTACAGCCTTTACAAAATTGGCCCAGAAAAGTCACTAAGCAAAAAGGAAAGAAAGAGAGAGAGAGAGAGAGAGAGAGAGAGAGAGAGAGAGGCAGAGACAGAGACAGAGAGACACACAGAGAGAGACAGAGACAGAGAAAATAATGGAGAGAAAAATATGATTTCCAGAGTTGCCACAATATTCTCTTTCTTCCATTGACTTTTCTATGTAAATATAGAATTTCACCGTGTAGCACAGGCTATCCTCAATCTCAGCATCTCCCTGAGTTAGCTTCTCAAGTGGTTATAATTGAAGGTGTATGACATCATGTCCAACTTTCACCACAGTATTTTAAATGCCTTAATTTCCAACGGAAAAAATAAGTCATAAAAAAAAAAAAACCAGAAGACGGTGCTGGAGATGGCTCAGCTGTTAAGAGAGCTGCCTGTTCTTCCAGAGGACACAGGTTCGATTCTCAGCACTCACATGGGAGATCACAACCATCTATGTGGAGGTTTGAATAGGAATTGCCCCGTAGACTCTTGTATCTGAATGCTTGTCCATAGGGAGTAGTTCTATTAGGAGGTGTGGCCTTGGTGGAGTAGGTGTGGTCTTTTTAGAAGAAGTGTGTCACTGTGGGGGTAGACTTTGAGGTCATATATGCTCAAGCTATGCCCAGTGTGGGACACAATTTCTGTACCTGTGGATCTAGGTACAGAACACTCTCTCTCTCTCTCTCTCTCTCTCTCTCTCTCTCTCTCTCTCTCTCTCTCTCACACACACACACACACACACACACACACACACACACACATTCCGACACTAAATATATTTAATAATTTTAATGAAAAAGACAAATCAACATCGCCAAAAAAGGCTGCATAAACCCTAAGTAGACAACTCATACAGAACTGAACCGAGGTACCTAATAACCAATCTATTACACAAACGAGAGAACCCTGAAAGCCACAAGAAATGGACAGGAAATGGTCAGTAAGGTTAGCAATGCGGTTCCTATCCCAGAACATTTCAAGGTCTAGCATGATGTCATCAGTCTATAGTCCCAGTACTTGGGAGGTGAAGGTGGCAGATTGTAAGTTCAAGGCCAATCTTGACTAAATAGGGAGACTCTTCCTCAAAATAACCAAAGTCTCAGGGCTGGAGAGATGGCTAATTGTTGAGAGCATGTATTGCTCTTACAAAGTACCAAAGTCTAGTTCCTAGCACCCACCTCAGGCTGTACACAACTGCCTGTAACTCTAGCTCAAGAGAGGATGTCTCTGGTCTCACAGGGCACTGCACATAACCACACACAGCCACACAGACACAGACACAGACACAAACACACACACACACACACACACACACACACACACAAGTAAAATGATAAAAATCAATCTTTAAAAACTCAACAACAATAAAAGGTTTGGAGACACAGCTCAGTGATACCCAAAATGCACAAGCAGTAGACCTAACCCCTATGCCAATAGATAAATCAATGTCCAATTGAAACAAGTTGAATGTTGAGCATAAAGGAGTAGAAAAAGAAATTTCCTGTAAAGTATAAGCAGAAAGGATCTGGGTAGCTAATTTAGCATCAGACATAACAGACTGAGGCGAATGTTGCTGTCACAGAGAAAAGTGTATAGCTGACAAGACATAATGTAAGCTGAAGTGGGAAAAAGAAAAGAAAAACTTTATTTAGTTTGGCCAAGAAAGGGGAAAGCCTTGAATTACTAAAATCAGGAGGGAAAGTGGATTGCTACTGACATCTTGGAAACATAAAGAATTATAATGGCGCTATGGACGTTGTATGTCAACAGGTTTAATAGCCTCAAGGGCCCAGACAAATTCCTAGAAACACCCAGACTTCCAGAACAGAGGCAAAGGTGAAATGCAGTTCTGAATGGACACAGAAACCTGCAGGCAAGGACAGTCTCAAACCAAACGCTTCAATGGGAGAACTGACCGAGCTTTTAGATAAGGCATTTCCCAATCCCAAATACTTCCAAATATATGTATAAAAGGGATTGGTTGTAGTGGTGAACACCTTTAATTACAGTCCATGGGAGGCAGAGGCCAATGGACCTGCTGTCAGTGTGAGGCTCTGTGTTAACACATACTGTCTATAGAGAGAGTAGTAGAGTGCCAGGCAAGGTAACATAGTAAGATTCTGTCTCCAATCAATCAATCAATCAATCAATCAATCAATCAGTAAATAAGCAAACAGGTAAACTAGCAAATAAATAAATGAATAAGGGGCTGGGGATTTAGCTCAGTGGTAGAGCGCTTACCTAGGAAGCGCAAGGCCCTGGGTTCGGTCCCCAGCTCCGGGAAAAAAAAAAAAAAATGAATAAATAAGTAAATAAAATGTGTGTGTGTGTGTGTGGCATTTCCTAATTCACTAGGCCAAGGGCATTGCAAGACAACGGCAGACTGATCTCCATTGTAAATTTGGGATTGCACAATAAAGTAACAAAACTGACCCAGCCACATATCAGAGGGACCCCAGGATTGCAGGGAGAGTCACACAGGAAAATCACAACTAGGACACGCCGTATTACCCAGGCAAGATAGCTGTTTATAGCTGTAAAGCGACTTTTGTGGGGTGTTGAATTAGGACCAGGGAATTAGGAAATCACACACACACACACACACACACACACACCACACACACACACACACGCACTTATTTGTTTATTTAATGTACTTGAATAATTTTATAAATATAAAACCCACTAACTGTACACTTTCAGGCGTTGGAAATACTGAAATTGATGTTATCTATTTTTTACCTTAAAAGAAAAAAAGAAAAAGGAAAAAGGACCGCTATTCAGCTCTGAGCTGGCGGCAGGAAGTGTTCACTCCCCGTGGTTCAATATTCCAACTCCATCCTGGGGGAAAGAGCTTTGGAGTCATTTTGAAGTGCCGAAAGTTAGTGGTTCTTAAATGCTCGTTCTAGGCCTTACCAGTTGAGGCTTGTTGAGTTCAGCACTAATTGTGGGGTGACTATGTGTCCCTCAGCTGAGCTCATCGTTTCTGGAGAGATGATGCCACTGTCCCCAGGGGTGGGAGGGCAGCCAGAGGCCAGGGTGAGCTTATTGCTGCTGACAGGTGGTCACCGTCTGTGTCCATCAGCAGCAGAGCTGGCAGGACTGCATGCATTCCTGGGGGGAAAGCATGCTCCAGGCCTGTGGCCAATCCGGAGGTCTTTGTGGAGAGCCTGTCGGTGGATGGGGGAGGGGAGATCCTGTGCATCCCCTTCCTGTCAGCATCCTCGTTAGTGAGGAGCCTCACTGGGCACTGACAGGGTTCCCTGGTCATTTGTCTACCTAGGATCACAAGGCATGAGCTCAAGAGTTGGCTTTCAGAGCAAAGAGCCTCTTAGATCACTGCCTGCCATTCTTTGGCACTTGGCAGTGCTGTCCCCGCCATTTAATGAGCAGAGCACACAGCATTTCAACACTGGACGGGCTCTCATCGGCTGGTGTTAATCAGCGTGGCAGCACCCTGCATTGCTGTTAATCACCCGACTTTATTAACCTTCATATGCTTGACTTGTTTTTAAAGATTTACCCATGGCAATTAACTGCGTGCAATTTATCTGGGATGCTGCGTTTGGCTTGCATACGCAATGAGCACCCCCGTTTCAAACCAGCATAGCCGTGAGGTCCTACAATCTATGATCAGACAACGGATTGCTTTAAGATGTATGCTGCTAATTCCCCAGGGCCTTGCACTGGCTTATAAATTTTACGATCGCGAAGAATCACAATGACTCTGCATATAGGAAGTGCTCAGAACATATTTTAAATTCTCTTGCTCACCTCAAGGAGGGTGAGAGCCTTTAGATAGTTTTGATGGGGCCAGATGAGATGCATTTGGTAGAAAGGAGGGGATGGGGCGATTTTAACATGAGGAATCTTTAACGGTTCTGGGGGTGCCGGAATTAGCAGGACATCTGTCACCCAAGGGTCTCTGGTGCTAACATGGGCTCAGATATGCTTCTTTAGGAAAGTTGTTCTTTTCTTTTGAGTCATACTGTGTTTGGTCTCAGTATGAAGACCCAACTGACTTTGAACTCAGGCTCACAGAGATGCTCCCTAGTGCTGTGACATGTGAGATCAACCTAGGAAATATTTTCTAGTTTGACCTCCAGGCGACAGCCAGAGATCCCGCCTTGCTTAGTTCTTCCTAAGAAAGGCAGTGCCATTTTACAGAAATGCAGGTCAACCACTGTTTATTATTAGTTTCTGGGGTTGTGGGGAGGGAACCCAGGGTCTTGCAAATGCTCTACCACAAGTCACGTACTAAACCCTGTAGTTTTAACCTTATTCACTTTTTTCCCCACGCTGGGGTTTGAGGCCAAGGCCCTATGAGTGTGAGACATGCTCCACCCTTCGCCCATTTATTTTGAGATGGGAATCTTGCTTCATAGTCCAAGGGGGCTTCAAACTTAAAGACTTGTGATTGTCCTACCTGAACCTCCCAAGTGCTAGAATTAAAGGCAACACTACCATTCCTGGTGCATCATAATTTTAGAGTTAATCACCTTGGTGGAGGGCACCCTGAAATTCGATGTATAGCCACCTGACATCACTTAAGTCTGGTGTCAATCAACTCCCTTAGTCTGGTTCTTCAATCTCATTCCGGCTGGTCTGGTTCAGAGCCAGCTGGTGGGTTACTCCAGCAGACTCCCACGGCTTCCGTACATCTAAGTTCCTCTGTTCTAAATCCACCCTCCCACGTCTCCAACTAGTTTTGAGATGAGTTCAGTGCAAATCTCACATAGGTGTGCCAAGGGTTAATGCTCCACAACAGAGCCTCAGACTAAGGTCCAGGTCAGGGTTGCAATAACTGCATCCAGTGTCCTTCCTCCAGGTCCTGACCTTTAAACCTCTCTGGCCAATCTCATTTCTAGCTCCTGAAGACACTGGGCTGATGGGACAGTGAAGCACAGCAGGCTCTTGAACTTCTCCATTCTCTGTGACGCTGTCCCTTCAGAGCAGTATGCCATTCTTTACTATAGTGTATACACTGTAGACAGTATACGCTATATGGTATATAGTTTATACACTGTGGTCTCACAGAGAAACAAACACCAGAATAATAAGCATGTGTGTGTGTGTGTATATATATATATATATATATATATATATATATATATATATATGTATGTGTATATATATATGTGTGTGTGTGAGTGTGTATACATATATATATATACACATACATATACATCACATACACATGTACATATACACATTCACATATACTAACATTCATGTCATTTATTTCAAAAATAAACTATTTGGAGTTGTGAGTGAGGCTCAGTGGTTAAAGCATGTGTTCAGCCCTGGGTTGAAAATTCTTAGCATCAATCAGTCAATCAATCAATCAGCTTTAATAGCTACCTAGCAATCAGTTATATATGGGCTTATAATAACCTCAACATGTGTCTAATATTGTAAACGTATATTTCTAATTTTTGCTACAATGTAGAAATGACAACAATCATCATCTTATCTGGTGATTTCCTTAGAAATAATTCTCTTAGTGGAATTGCTGAATTAAAAGATTAAAGTCTACCTAAAACACTTGTTAGGTTTTGGCCCAGCTGATTTTACTTTTCTGAAAGCAATTTGCTGTTTTCCCCATAAGACCTAGGACAGGACCTAAAGGACGGAGGGCGGCGACTCTGCAGAATTGTTTTCTCCTTCCACCTTCCGTGGGTGCAGAGTTTGAACTCAGGTCATACGCCTGTGTGAGAAGTGCCTTTACCTGAGGAACCATCTTGTCAACCCCTGGTTATTGCCTCTCACTTAAAATAACTAGATAGAGATAATTATTTGTGAAGCCTAACCTTTCTGATGTGATTTGTTAGCCATTTATACCCTCCCTGTGGGTTTTCTACATTGTTTTCTCATCTTTTGAGAAAATCATAGTTTGCTTATCAGTGCTCTTTACATATAATGAACCCTCTGAGGCACTTTAATTATGAGTTTTATGGTTAGTATTATAAGTTAAATTATTAATAGCTTTCATTTTTTCCTCCTCCCTAGATTTTGGTAGCAGGAATATAAGTGTGTCATAAATTTGTCTTTCTTTTTTTCTTTCATTCATCTGGTTTCTTTCTTTCTTTGTTTGTTTTTGCTTTTTGGTGTTTTTTCTTTTGGAGACAGCATTTCTCTGTGTAGTCCTGGCTTTACAGATCAGGCTGACCATCTGAGTGTTGGGTAAAGGCGTGTGCTGTCACTGCCTGGCTATGTGTGTAGTTTTCCTTCTCTCACTATCCGGGAGACGCAGTTTCCTTTCACATTTCACAGTCCATTTGGTTACTCTTTTCCTAGATTCTTGGGTTTGGTGCATGTTTGTTTGTTTTTGAGATAGGATCTCATTATGTAGCTCAGACTGGGTTTGAACTCACACTGCCTTTGAGGAGGTTTGAACTCCTCTTGCCTAAGCCTATGCCATACGTCTGGCTTCTAACTTCATGAGTTGTAGTCTTTCCAAATAAAGGAAACTACTTTATTTTATATAAAAAGACTCCTTAAAAAAAGACCAGCATGGGATTATTTACCCCTACATTAGAGAGTAAAATATTCATTTCTGTGTTTTACATAGTCCTGTTTGCCCTTTCTTTATGTGTTAAATGGTTGTGAATTTCAAAAGATATTTTGCGTTTTTGTTTCCGTGAGCAATTGACAATTTAATTTTAGTACACTCTGCAGGAGGTAAATTATACTGACCTTTTTGAAAAAGTAATTTATTTATTTTTATTTTACATGCATTGGTTTTCTGCCTGCAGGTATGTCTTTGTGAGGGTGTCCGGTCCTTTGGAATTGAAGTTACAGACAGTTGTGAGCCGTCATGTGGTTGCTAGGAATCGAAGCTGGGGCCTATGGAAGAGCAGTCAGTGCTCTCAACCACTGAGCCATTTCTCAAGCACGCCCCCACCCCTTGTGGCCTAATTATGCAGTCAATTTCAGTGGGCTCATGTTCTCCCAATCTTAGCTTGGCTTCACATATTGTCTTCTTAAAACATGTGGGTGTTTATGTGTGGGATGCAGATTCTCACATGAACGTACTCTTTCTTCTGAAATACGTCTTCTGTTCTGGGCCCAGTGGTCCTCTCTGTCCAACCTCTTATCGACTTCAGTTGAAGATCTCAGTAAATGCAAACCTGGCGCCCAGCCTCCGTCTCGCCTCTGTCCACCATTCAAACAGTGAACGCTCCACCTCTGACTTGGAGGGTTTACTGTTCCACATTGCTCTTGGAATTGAGGTCAAGCACTTTCTTGATGATATCACAGTATGTCACAATCTCTCCCAATCTACTTTTCTGGTTCCTCCCAGCAAGTCTCCTGCTCACCCATGTTCTGGCCCCACCTCCAGACATCATGCTTTAGGTACCCAGATACCTACGGTTCCTGCGCACACCACACCCTTACACTGATTATGACGTACATTCCAACCGTCTTTTTTTTTTTTTTTTGCATTCTACACAACCTTGTGTTCAATTTTAGGCTGGTGCCAACATCGAGACTCCTGCTATTTGTTTCTAAGACTTCCTTCCCTGGGGTTGGGGATTTAGCTCAGTGGTAGAGCACTTGCCTAGCAAGTGCAAGGCCCTGGGTTTGGTCCCCAGCTCCGAAAAAAAGAAAAAAAAAAGACTTCCTTCCCTATCAAATGGGGTCTTCAGGGAACCCCATGAACAAATTAAATGTTAAGGGAACTCGTACCTGATAGAAATCTGTCCTAGACGTAGCACTTAGAATGGGAGCCCAAGCAGAGAGCCTCAGTATTTACTCTAAGTCAGTTAGAAAAGGGGTCAGAAAAATAACATTCAACCTGCTTTGGGATGAACCCCCTAAGCTTGTTTTTGTAAAAATCTACACTATAGTGTCCCTTGTATTATAGTCAACATGTTATATCTTGTTCTTACTAGCTCAGTGTACGTCTAATTAAATAATTACAGATGTATAAGTGATGGTGTCATCTTGTGTTTGAAGCTATAAAGCTCAGGATGCTATTTCTTCTAGCTCTAGCTTCATTGGTGTGTCACTCAGTCAAACTGGCGCTTCGCCTGTCCAAGTCTGAGACTCTCCATCTATGGATTAGGGTAACTCACACCTGCTTTGTAGACTGCTGAGAAGCTGAGTGTGGGTGTCTGGCGAATCTGTTCTACAATCTGCTGAAGACCCAGTGCTTGTGCTGAGGTCTCGCCTACCTGTATTCATTCTAGGAGGAGGGCTAGAAGACCACTGAGCAAACAGCCCACAGATGTCACGGGGAGGTAAATGCTATGAAGAGGTAGCCTGGCTGGACATAATGGCCCGTGACCTTATTTCCAGTACACAGGAGGAGAAACAGGCTTATCTCCTCAAGTTCAAGGCCAACCTGGTTTAGCCTGAGAGGTCTAGACCAGTAAGGGTTACATAGTGAGACCCAGTCCCAGAAAAAGAGGTGGCTTGGCTTATCCAGAGAGCATAGCTAGAGAAAGCTAGCTGTTCTGGGAAGGGAATGGAAATGTAACAGAAGAACAAACAAGGCACATAGAGAAGGCAAGGAAGGAATGACTCAGCCAGCCTGGAGGCAGGAAGTCCACTGAGGGCTTTAAGGAGGCCAGGCAGGCTGCAAGGGAGCAGGCAAAGTGCAGCATGAGACGCAGCCAATGGCTAACAAAGATTGTTCAGCTCTAACGACCACTTGCTTTGGCTGGTGGTTTATAATAGGTGGGACTTATATTACAAGTAGTTTCAAATACTTTTAAATTGACCAATATAAGAAAAAATTGAACAAAGTCATTGATTAGAATTGATATAATGTTAGGGCTGAGGTATAGCTCAGTGACAGGGCTTGAGCATTCATGAGTCCCTGGGCTTAATTTTAACACCAAATCATCATTAAACCAAATTGTCATTACCATCATCATCACCATTGCCATCATCATCACCGTCATTATCACCATCGCCACTGCCACCGCCACCACCATCACTATCACCAACACCACCAACACCAACACCACCACCACTACCACCACCATCACATCACCATAACCCAATTCAGGGAGCAGTGCCAGAAACTGAATCCAGAGACTTTCATATGCAAGGTGTGGTGGTTTGAATGAGAATGGCCCCAATAGGCTCTCATATTTGAATGCTTGGTCCCCAGTTTATGGAACTGTTTGGGAACAATTAGGAGGTTTGTCCTTGTTGGAGGAGGTTTGTCAGTGGAGGCAGGGTTTGAGATTTCAAAAGACTCATACGAGTCTTCCCAGTCTCTCTCTGTCTCATGGTTTTAGTCGCGTCTCACGATTTAAGTTCTTAGCTACTGCTCAGCACCATGCCTGCCGACCTGCTGACATGCTCCCTGACATGATGCTCATGGACTCACCCTCTGAAACCTAAACCCCAAACGAAACGCTCTCTTTTACAAGTTGCCTTGGTCATGATGCTTTATCTCAGCAATAGAAAATCAACTGAGACACTAAGGCATGCACTCTACCACTGAGCTGCACTTCCAACCTCTGAGAAATGTGTATAGATTTTTAGAGAGAGTCTCTGGTACTGCCAGGGTGGTCTCAAACTCATCATCCTTCTCCCTCCGCTTCGTGGGTGCTAGGGTTATAGGGCAGGATGCACACCCCTCCTGGACCAAGAAATAACTGCAATCGCTAATCTTTACTGAGAACTTACTATCTGCTTGATATCATTTCAACATTTCAATTCCCAATGTCAAACACTCCTATTTGGTAAATTCTAGCATGACTTCTTTTGCACAGAAAAGGAAGTGAGAGTTCAATAAACTTGCTAGAGCTAAGGCAGGGAATACATTCAAAAGCCGGGTTTGAATCAGCCAGGCTGACTCACAGCCAGTGCGCCTAGCCATGCCATTATCCTGCCCCTTCCAGTCACAGAGCTATCGTGAGTCATGTATTCGATGAGAGTTATAGGTTCATTTGCATTTATAACAGTTATTGAGCTTGCTAGAAGCAGGAAGTTGGTTGCAACTCGCAATCTGAAGTCTTTATCAGGGATTCACAGAGCTTCAGTACTACATTCCCAAGGAGTAGAATCTAAAACATGAGAAAACGCTTCTCCAATAATAATAACAATAACAACAAGCAATAATAATAATGATAATAATAATAATGAAACCCTAATTAGCATTTTAGCAATCACTCTCAACTTGTAATAGCTTGTATCAGCTATTAAATCTTTATACATGACTTTTGACTCATGTCAGAGTGTGAATGCCTAGCTTACAAGCAGTTACTACTGACTCCCTTTCCTGATGATAGCAACGGTATATTCCAAGTAGAGATGGATTTTACAATTTAAGCAATACAGGTTAGAGGCAGCAAGCGGGCAAAATAGTCTAATGGTTGTTATTTTTGTTTTAAATTAGTCATTTCTCAGAGGGTTAATGAAGAACCTCTGAGGTATCCAAAGCCCACCCAGGGCCACAGCCACCATGTTCCCCAGGCAGCATGCTGTCTACTTAACTTACATTTCCATCGTGGTTCGGGCATGATAGAGGCTTTCCTGCAGCCACAGCAGTGACCGTCTGCAGGATGGAAGGGTCCTCGCCGTTGCTGCCTGGCGTTCGCTGCAGCACATCCATGAGGTTTGTGATAAAAAAGTTGTTCTGGAGTGCAGCCACCCCTTTCTCAGGCAGGATGGAGGTCTGACGACACACTGGGCAGGAGAGGGTTAAACTGTGGGCTGGAATGTAGTTCTGCAGGCACCTGTGGCAGAGCACACATGGGGACAGTCAACACAGAGCACCACTTCCTGAGGTGTTCTCATCAACGATATGCTGACAATGGGCCACTTTGCAGAAACCCACTTTGTGGTGTTCTATACCTGGGAAATGATGCTTCAGAGACCAGGAGCTAATCTGTCCTCATATGGTCTCTATCCACTGATCAGACAAATGACTGTGCTTGAGGAAAAGAAAACATCATAGACTTCTGTAGTATCTAGGAGCCATAACACCCAAAGGGTGGTTGGTTCAAGGACAAGCAACCTTGACCTTCCGAGGAACTGGATTGACCTAACAGATCAGATGCCCATGTGACTCACACACACTGTAAAGGTTGAAAAATCTTGCTCTGTAAGCATTGAGCTCCGAAGTGTGTGAACTTTAGCGGCTGGGGGAGGAGGGAATGTCAAATGTGTTTGTTAATGTTGAAATTCATTTGACATACAAAACCATAATCCATAATCAATGTTTTAAAAAGCACCAAAATGGAATTATTTGGTTGAAGCGAGCTTGAGATACGCATGCTCAGTCACGTCATTTCTTGCTTCTCTGGGAGCAGCATGTAACAGTCACTCAAAGAAAGAAATGCGGGGGCTGGAGAGATGGTTCAGCAGTTAAGAACACCTGACTGCTCTTCCAGAGGTCATGAGTTCAATTCCCAGCAACCACATGGTGGCTCACAACCATCTGTAAAGAGATCCGATGTCCTCTTCTGGTGTATCTGAAGACAGCTACAGTGCACTTATATATAATAAATGAATAAATCTTTAAAAAAAAAAAGAAAGAAATGCATTGACAATAATGACCACCACATGTATACAAACTACCTTTGACATACTCCCATGAGCCTACGGAGGACGAGCCATTATGATCCCCTTGGACAGTGAGGAAAACAGAGGTACAGAGAGGGGCTAAATACCGGCCTAGAGTTCCTTAGTAGGCCAGAGTTCGCGTGGGAACCCAGACCCAGGCAGTTTGACATCACAATCCAACCGCAAATAACTGGGGCTGGAGCTGCAACTCAGTGGGTAAGTGCTGACCCCGCATTCCTGGCTTTCATTCAAACACTGCAGAAACAAACCCCAAATTATACCGTATACTGTTTTCCAGTTGCTTCGCCAGAGTTTGAGAAGCACCAATGTGGCCTCTTACTTTTGCAGATGGAGAAAGCGATACCGAGGAGAGTTGGCAGCTCCATATCTCAGGGGGTAACTATGGCTGAATCCCTATCAGAAGGGAAACGGATCTGCTGAAGTCAGGAATGACATGTAAGCCCAAGAGTCACAACAGACAGTCGTCAAGTGTGACCTTGCCTCTGCTCCCTTTATTGGATCATCTTCCTTTGTCTTTACGGTGTCTGGTCCTCCTGGCTGCTTATCTTTTCTGAGTTAATAGAGCTTGGTGTTACTCATGGCTCTGAATTCAGAACTCTTCTACCTCTAGGATCTTTATAGCATTACAAGTATAGCAGACATTATACTTTGCCCTACAGATATGCTTTCTGAGGCCTATGTCTTCTATCTCTTGACACTTCTCAGATGTCTGAGGGGTCATAAAACCCATCAGGCAGCAAACTGAAGCAATGCTCTTCCTCAAACCGTGTTCTTTTCCTATCTTGCTGAATAGCATCTCCGTCCATTCATCTAAGCAAAACAGAGGCTAGAAGTCTTTCATCTGATAGTAACACCCCTCCTGTCCTTCATTTCTTTCACCCAGTCTGAGTGACTCTCAACTGGTGTGTACCGTATGGGTGTCAGGCTATGGTGACTTCAAATAAAGTTTAATGGTGTCACACCTGGATCCAGGGGCTCGGTAGCAATTCTCGGGTGTTTAGCCATGCCCAGTCCATGTTGGAATATGAAGAGGATGGCCACTATTTAATTACTATAGAATATAAATTACAAGGCACTTGGATAAATAATGTCTATAAAATGAAAGGCACAGGTACATGCTGTCACCAAAACAATAACCCCCTACAGAATTCCAAATCCGAAGACAAGCCCACAACTTCTAGCTAGTTCAAGTTCCCCCTACCCATCATCCCCATCAAGGGTATGGTTACTCTGCTGCAGCCAGGACCCTCCAAAGTAAACCAACTACTTTAAATCCCTGGTCAAGTAACAAATGTATTTGAATTGGATGGTAAATAAAACCTGAATATATTTGAACATGGTCTATATATGAAAGTATGCTATTTTAATTAAATCTATTAAGAAATAGAAAATGTACTTAACATGTGTTCAAATGTAACTACAGTTTTCATTTATTTTTTTAAAAAAATATTCATACAGCCCTGCTAAGGATGCACTTAAATTGAGCCACAAATAAACTCTATGCCAGCAACTTCCTTTTTTTGTTTTTATTTTTGTTTTTTATTTGTTTGTTTGGTTTTTGTTTTGTTTTGTTTTACTTTTTTTTTTTTTTTTTTTTTTTTTTGGTTCTTTTTTTCGAAGCTGGGGACCGAACCCAGGGCCTTGCGCTTCCTAGGCAAGCGCTCTACCACTGAGCTAAATCCCCAAACCCTTTGTTTTACTTTTTTTGAGAGAGGATCTTTCTGCATACCCTTGGCTGTCCTGGAATTTACTCTGTAGACCAGACTGGCCTTGAACTCACAGAGGTCCACCTGCCTCTGCATCCTGAGTGCTAGAATTAATGGCATTTGCCACCATGCCTAGTCCTGTTTTGGGGGTTTTTGTTTTTCTTTTGTTATTGTTGTTTTTTTTAAAAGATCTCGATGAATCGCCCAGATTATCTTCAAACTAAATTCTACTACCTCAGCCTCCCAAGTACTACAAAGTACTTGTGCCAACAAGCAGGTCACACGACAAACTGCTTAGCAGTCATTTTTTCTCACAGTAAACCAAGCCCTGGAGTATAAAGGTGTATTTTGAAGGGTGGAGAAGAGGTTCTGTGTAAAGAGCTGCTTGTACAGAGGATTGGAGTTTGGTTCTCAGCACCCACATCCAGCCAGTGGCTCGAAACCCCCTCTAACTCCAGCTCAGGGTGACTTATACCCTTTTCTGGCCTCTGCCAGTAGACACACATATACACACACAAATGAAAATCCTAGCTGGGTGTAGTGGTGCACACGCCTTTAATCCGAAGCAGGCAGTTCTCTGTGAGTTCAAGGTCAACTGGTCTACGTAGTGAGACCCTGCCTTGAAATTAAACAAACAAAATGTTTAAACTAAGATGAAATAACAGTTGAAAGAAGACAAATAAGAAACGTGTTCTCTTTAGCTCTGTCTGTCTGTCTCTGAGCTCGTCTATTCCTGGATGCTTTCTC